>NC_136910.1:6852521-6882521 GCF_949606895.1 Notothenia rossii
TCGTAACACACACACACATACACACACACACACACACACACACACACACACACACACACACACACACACACACACACGGCAGTGTACTTTAAGGCTTGTATTGTTCATTTCTTAATGTTATTAGCAATATAACTTTTTTTGTTTTGTACAATAAGATTTTGTTTTTTAGGAGTGTAAATAATGGAAAACTCAAACTCTTTTGTCTTTTGTATTTTGATCTAAATGGATTACAAAGCTGATATTTTGTGAAAAAGAATAATGAAATATTAAATAATACGTATCCAACTGGGGTTTTTGAAAAATCATGACATTCATATTTACAACAGAAGCTTCTCCTCACTATGGAGAGACCATCAGCAGCATAGTGATCCAACTGAACAACAGTTCGTTTATACAGTATATACATTCGATCAAGTTTGAATGGAAACCCTGATGAACACCTTTGAATATTTCAACAGCTCATATGAAATGAATACATTTTTAGAACACAAAACACTGGAATTGAACCTCTCTAGTGAGACAGAAACACAGATCTATACATACCTATTCTATTAAGGTTGTTTAAAAATCAAATGAATAAATACCAGAACTTAAAGGGGACCTCTCATGCAAAATGCACTTTTTCATGTCTTGTATTCATAAACATGTGTCCCCGGTGTGTCGGGGAACTCACGCAGCGTCAGAAAATAAAACCCTCTCTCCTTTCCTCCGTACCCAAATCTCTAAAAACGGGGGAACAACGGAGCTGATCCAGATTTGCATCCGATATGACGTAATATCGGAAATGTGGACCTATCAGAAAAGTTGCTATCAGAAACAATGCCCGACGTAATATGGTCGGTGTTACATTAGCATCGCTAACACTCAGAGCTAACCTGTACTGGAGAGCATGTGTGTGAAGAAGCAGGAAATAAAAAGGAACTCACCTTGTGGTATAACCGGCAAGAGAGAAAGCCTTTGAGCTCCATACTGTTTCAGAGATAATCCTTGATAATCCATGATATGGCGTTTCATCACGGCAGTATTTAGTTTAGACAGTAGCTGCCGGGTCCCGCATGAGCTCAGACCCCTCCCTTTTTCAGTTATTTTCAATTTTTATTATAAAGCTTTATACCCCAAATCAGCACTTTTGAAACAGGAAGTGAAATAGAGGGATATGAGGCATGGCTAGAATGGATGATCTGTTTGGTATTTTGAGCAAAACACTTTATAGACATGTTTTTTATATATATAATAATAATACATTACATTTATAAAGCGCTTTTCCTGGTGCTCAAAGCGCTTATATATTATATATCTGAGACCTATGCTATTGCCTAAAAATAGCATGTTAGATGAGCTTTAAGTAACCATACAGTATTGACTTTAGACTGTATGTGTTTACACAGTGAGGTACAGACATTTAAATTTGGTTTGTGTTTTCATTTTATTTGTTTAATGAAATGTTGCTTCAAGGTCACCTATTGTTCAATATCCACGTTTTCATGTGTTTCAAACATGAATGTGTCTGCTCCGCATTAAGAGATGTTCTCTCTCTCTACGTCCTGACACATCTAATGTATATAACAACCTGAAAACGAGATGATCAGTTTTGGGCCACTTAGTGATATCACAACCAGTTTGATGGGTCGTGCAAAAAACTAGCCCATTACCAACCAGGTAACCTTTAAGTTTTTCAACACAATTTTTATAATGCATATGAGTCCTCCTTGGCGACTCTTCAGTTGGCTGTGGAGTCAGAGATGGAGTCTGTCGGTGAGGTGAAGTGAGGGGAGAGATGGTAAGGTGGGTGGAAGGAGGTGAGGTTAGTGGTAGAACGAAGTTGGCATGTGAGAAAAGGGGAGGGGAGGGGTGAGGTAGGAAGAAGGAGATGAGGGAAATGGAGTAAGGAGTTGAGGGCAGGGGGAGGAAGGGGTGAGGAAGAGTGTGACTGTGGTCCATCTTTGAGTCACCGTCACAGCTCAACACTCCCTTCCTGTTATTCTCCGTTCCCTCCAGTTCTGTCTCCACCGTCTCCTCTGAGGCGTTGACTGTAGCCTCAGCTTCCTCCATTTTGATCCCTTCTTCATCGCCTTCTTTAGTTTCCTGCGAAGCATTCTCCGCACCGCGAGGATCCTTTCCTCATTCGCCCTCTTGAAGAACAAGTCATCCAGGACTTTACGTTCATCCTTTCTCTTCTTCTCTGTCGCCTCCCAGCTCAGGTTCTTCTGAGCCAGGGTTTCCTTCTCCTCCTCTACCTCCTTTAACTTTCTCTCCATCACCTTGAACTTGGCCTCCCAGCTCTGGTGTATATCAGCCTTTTCTTTGGAGACCTTTTCCTCCTGCTCGGTCCTGTCGTCTTTCAGATCTTGGACCTCCTTCTCCAAGTCCTTGTGTTTCAGGTTCATGGACTGCTCCAGCTGGATCTCCACCTTTTCTAGCTCAGTCTCCGAGCTCACATTCTTTTCGTCCAGGACTTTTGGGAGCTTGTCTTTCTGCTGTCCCATCTTGTCCTTCAACGCTTGGAATTCTTTCTCCAAGTTGCTGTTGTTTCTGACCATGAGATTTATCTTCATCGACATCTGTTCCAGCTCAGGCTCCCAGCTCGGGCCTTTGTCAGCCAGTTTCTGGGAGAACTTTTCTTCCTGTTCTTTTAACTGAACAATCAACTGTTTCACCATCTTCTGCGAGCTCAGGTGCTTTTCAGCCAGTTCTTCTTTCTTTTGCTCCACCTCTTTCAATTTCATCTCCATCTTTGAGAGCTTTTCCACCAGCTCTCTCTTCTCGTCATCCAACTGACTGACTTGCTTCTTAATCATTTGGACCTCAGACTCTGTGCTCTGCTTTAGAGCCAGGTCTCCAGTGTCAAACTGCGCTTGGGGCTTTTTGTCAAACCCTGAGTCCTTGGAACTCAGCGCTTCCTCCAGACTTTTCACCTTGTCCATTTCTTTGCGCATCTTGTGGGCAAAACTCTTCTTCTCGCAATCATATGCCAAGCTTAAATCAGCCCAGCCGTATATCTTGCCATTTCTGCAGTGGAGCTTCTTCATGGATTCTTCCACGGTATCTCCTTGGTCATATGGCGTGGGATCTGTGCCTTGTTTTAGAGCCAGATCTTCAGTGTCAAGCTGCCCTTTGGGCTTTTTGCCAAACCCTGAGTCCCCGTAACTCAGCCCTTCTTCCAGACTTTTCACCTTGTGGATGACTTTGCGCATCTTGTGGGCTAAAGTCATCTTCTCGCAATCATATGCATTGCGGAAATCAGCCAAGCCGTACATCTTGCCATTTCTGCAGTGGATCTTGTTCAGGCATTCTTCCACGGCATGTTCAAGGTCATATGGCTTGGGATCACCCCTGTTTGTTGAATATTTTCTCCTATCCATTGCACAGTCTGTAGACTTGTGTTGGGGTGAAGATGTGTGTTGTCTGTTGGAGACTGTAAAGGTTTTCTGATCAAACTGAATGCGTCTGTTGCTCATCGGTCTGTTAAGAAGAGTGAATTCAGTTCTGAGAGGCTTCTACTTGCAAACTCTTAGAACCCCAAGACCAAAGCCGCTGTGATGTCACACTTTGGTTTTGCTCTTAGTTCCGGAACGTCCTCCAATCTCACATGTCATTCTCCCAGCATGCTTAGCGGCAGCAAAACAAAAAAGTTCCGCAATTTAAAAGATAACAACAAAATAAATGTTGTGATTCTATTAGACGAAACGTATTAATTGAATGCATCCTTTATGGCTGGCAGGATTTTAGGACTTTCATTACTTTCTTTAAGCAAAATAATTGTTTGTGGTTCAAATACGTTTACAGAAAAATAATTAGTTTTCATTTATTTTCTTTATGTTGTTTTGAATTAATGGTAACAAGCCGGTTTGATAGCACACATGTCTTTTCTAAACGTGGTTTTATTTTTGTAAATGTATAAATAGTGCACTTTTTGTGTGTGTGTTTCTACTTAACTACATTTAAATATACTCCCTCTGGAGGGAACTTTGAGATGTTTGCCTTTGCAGACCATTAACTTGCACAAAACCCATATAACACACTACAGGGAAGGGTACAAAAATGATAACAGCAACAAAAATACAAAACTGTAATTACAATATAATAAACAATAATGTGTATATTGTAAGAGATTTTCTTCAAAGATAGGCTCATTCAAACGTTACTTGACCTTGTTTTTGCCCATAGCAGCTTTTTATTTTGCATATAGATTTATTCCCTCACGTATTATCCCTCGATCCCTCTCTCATCCCTCCTTTTCTCTCTCTCATCCCTCTCTCATCCCTCCTTTTCTCTCCAGGTTTGGTTCAGAGAGGGGATCTATCACCTGAATCCTGAGGGCTCAGTGTGGGAGGAGCTGTCTCTCCCCGGGGAGGTGATCCAGATCAGCTGTGGCCCCGGGGATCTGGTGTGGGCGGTGCTGTGGGAGGGCCAGCTCCTCGTCAGGGAGGGCGTCAGCAGGGACTGCCCCAAAGGTAACCCGGCTCACTGGTGGGAAGACGTTCAAGGTTCAAGGCTTTTATTGTCATGTGTGCAAAGCTACAGTGTAGTTATGACAATGAAATGCTTAGGTCACAGGATCCTCCAACAGTGCAACACAAAAAAACAGATAATAGTGCAAGTAATTACAATAAAATAGAATATAATAGGAATTGTGCAGAATAGTCTATCTACAAGTAATTGGAATATTGATATATATAAGTTGTGTATGTTGTTGTGTTGAACATATATATACTTATATTAATATTTCTCTCTTGTCAGGAACCTCGTGGGTCATGGTGGATTCTCCCAGTCCTGATGTGGGAGCCACACATGTCGCTGTGGGAGTCAACGTTGTTTGGGCTCTGACCAAGGATAACAAAGTGAGAAGAATCTCTAATAAACATCATAAAAGGCACACAACAACATGATTGGATTATTGCATCACACAAATACCTGCTTCCTTTCATTCATTAAATTAAGTATGTTTTTTATTACCATTATCCAATATCTGCTACTTGCATTTAGTACCGTTTATATGAGTTGTGTTATGATGGCTCTGTATCTCTTTCCTGAGGCAAATAGACTGTGACTTGAACCCTTACATTTATTTTAAATCCATCCATTTTCTCAGGCGTCATTAGATAGTCATGTACAGAGTTAAATAATCCTGTTAAACAGAATTATAGCCCAACAGAGAATACATATATAGTGTATCTAAAAAGCTTTAAATGAAGATTTACAGAATGATTTCAATGGCACAATATGCCCCTTAGAAAAATCTGCAGCATTAAAGAGGAACAAGACTTCTAGACTGGTATTAACCATTACTATATTTAAGCAGATGTGGCTTTCTAGCTAAAGATCTCCCGCTCTCCTGCGTTGCCAGGTGTGGTTCAGACGCGGCATTAACTCCCACAACCCCTGTGGCTCGGGCTGGATCAACATGGTGGGAGAAATGATCACGATCAACGTCGGACTCAACGACCAGGTAAATTAAATCCACATGACCACACAACCTGCAGAAAACTGGTTGATTTAACAAGGGGGGTGTGTGTGTGTGTGTGTGTGTGTGTGTGTGTGTGTGTGTGTGTGTGTGTGTGTGTGTGTGTGTGTGTGTGTGTGTGTGTGTGTGTGTGTGTGTGTGTGTGTGTGTGTGTGTGTGTGTGTGTGTGTGTGTGTGTGTGTGTGTGTGTGTGTGTGTGTGTGTGTGTGTAGGTTTTGGCTATCAGCTCTGAGGATCGGGCGGTGTACTTCAGACAAGGTGTGACCTCTAGTGAGCTGAGTGGGAAAACCTGGAGGGCCATCACTGTCCCCCGAGACGGAGACCGATCCCACTCCAGTGCCAGCGCAAGCTCCCTGCAGAGGTACTGATGCCCAGTGGACACACACACACACACACACACACACACACACACACACACACACACACTACCATACACTTGAAAATATATTGGTTATTGAACTTTAGTATTTGCATGAGCCAAAATCTTACGATAATGTTTACCATGTTTTATTTCTTCAGAACGTAAAGACGAGCGTGGACTGTGTCACAGTTTAATAACAAACCAACATTTATCATTACATAATTAGATTTATTTTCTGGTGTTAGGTCAATCAAGTGTTTTTGCAAATGTATAGAATAACATTTTCTTAATCACTGGAGGAAGCAGGAATAGTAGAATTACTACCAGAGCAGGCCATTATTCAACATTCAAAGGTTTTTTTCATAACATATACACAACTACGGTGTAGTCATATAGATTGCAGGTTCCTCAACAATGCAACATTAACATAAAAATACATTCTGTAAAAGAAGCAAACGTCTTTTAATTTCAGTTTGTAGCACTTTGAAAAGGTTAAAAGTCTTATTTGAAGCTGATGCAGGTTTCTTGCTGTTCTGAATTTCTATCCTTATGTCTGATTGCACTTATTGTAAGACACTTGTCATCTTCTCCCCCTCCATGTCACAGTGCTGGAATTTATTTCTGTGGTGAGGTTCGCGCTCAGTCAGCAGTGAGCGATGTGGAGTCGGAGAGAGGATCTACAGACGGAGCCACCGGCCTCGTCACCTCCTCCTCTCCCGAGTCCCTCGTTGATGCCTCCACAGACCAACCTGTCGAGACCCCCAAACCCCACATCCCCAAAGTCACCAGCGACAGCTTCATCTCTGAACTCGTCTCTGACCGAGAACCGGCAAAGACTTCCAGAGAGGAAACTCCCCCTGCTGTTTTGGAGGATGAACCCCTCGCTGTGGAGGAAGATCTCAAAGACCCCTGTGCAGGTGTAGCTATTCCCCCTCAGGACCCCCAGTGGTGTAACGTGGATCTGGAGGAGGCGCAGATTCAGCAGACTGGACTTGTGTTGGACTCTGTGGACACCTGCAGCCTGTCGTCAGTGGCCACGTACACTCTGGCCATGGAGGACCCGTACGGGGCGGATGAGCGCCCTCTGTGGGCCTGGGTCAGCGGGGGGGGCTGCAACGTGGACAGTCACTCCCAACTCAACTGGTTCAACTCCATGAACGCCTCATGTGAGTTAAATTAATCACTTTCAAGTATTAGATAAAGCTGTTAGACTCTACATCTGTATAGCTAAACGGAAAGTGTAGAAAATGATCAATTACTAACCTTGTGATACCTGGGCTGTCCCGAATACCATTATTCGGGCTCCGGACATTCGGTAGTAATCAGCAGCGAATATTCGAATATTCGGCCCTTCATTTTGTTATTCTACAGTATTGTTGTTTTATAGTTATTTGTTAATGTAACCCAATTTCTGTTCTTTGAAATTGAAATGGATATCGCATTGTGTTTGTTATTTTCGTTGTAGTTGTATATGTCTGAAGTGTAATTTGGCTTGGCTTCCTATTTATAGACATGCTTTTATTTTGAAGGAGAGGTAGCGCAGTTGACAGGAAGTTGTTGTTGCTATGGAAACAACGTGACGGAGATTAACGGGGAAAAAGTAATATCTACATATAAAGACGGAGATAGTAAACGATAACGTTTATGATTAAGTGTTAGCACCCCCCGAAGAGGCACAAGCTCTTACGTTGATATTGGAGATTTCAATCAATTCAATTTGAAAAAAAACGGGAAAAAAACAAACAAAACGAATATCCGAATAACGAAATTGAAACCCGAATAGTACTCCAACGAACGAATATTCGGATATTCGGGTACAGCCCTTGAAGGAAACTTAGTTATGGAGCTAAGGAGGAATGTGAGGAAATACAATGTAAGAATTATTTAATAACATCTGAGCTCCAGAACACGCAATAGTGACTCTCCATGTAATGTATTTGCTCCAAAGTCAAGGCTGATTGATTGATTGATTGATTGAAAAGTTTATTAACAGCTTGTATATTGGGTACAGTACAGTACAGCTCAAAACATACAATTGTTAAGGGGATGCAGACTAGAGAAAGACTTTCGTCTTGTTTACATCAGGGTCCACCATTTCCAATTCATCATATCATTTAAGACATACAAGACATATTTGACATACAGATGGCTTATTTACAATTTACATAAAGGTGTTTTTTTACATACAGATGGCTTACTTACAAATTTCATTTTAGATTTCGTTCTAATACATCCTAACCGGACATTTAAGACATACCAAGTCTAAAGATATACAGTTAGTAACAGAGTCTAACACGATTACATTTTATTTCCACATGTGCAGGAAACCAGTGGCTCAGCTAAGGTCCATTTTGTTTCCTTTCCTTTTTTCAGTTATTGATTTTCTTTCTGTCTTCCCCAGCTTTGGTCCAGTCAGTCCAGTCCATGAGTCTGTCCGTCAGCCCGGCCCAGACGGCCGCCTGGAGGAGACAAATCTTTGAGCAGCTCAGTGAGAGGACCAAAAGAGAGATGGATAATTTCAGACATTATGAACAAGCCATAGAACAGGTACGGACAGAGGATGGGACCTCAACATCAGGAGCTCTTATACTTGATTTTCCGAATATTTGTTATTTTTCAAATAATTATTTCTGTCTCTGTGTGGTATCGGACCTCCCTCTTTTATTCATCACTAATTATTCCCTCCTCTGTCTGAACGCAGTCGGTGTGGGTGAAGAAGGGAACCATGCAGTGGTGGAGAGACTGGAAGCCTTACAAGTGGATCGACGTTCATTTTGCCTTGGAGCAGTTTTCAGGAGCCGAGGGCAACAAGGACGGCATCCTCTTCATCTACTACAACTTTTATGAGGAGAAAAAGGTGAGAAAGAAGTGTGTGTGTGTGTGTGTGTGTGTGTGTGTGTGTGTGTGTGTGTGTGTGTGTGTGTGTGTGTGTGTGTGTGTGTGTGTGTGTGTGTGTGTGTGTGTGTGTGTGTGTGTGTGTGTGTGTGTGTGTGTGTGTGTGTGTGTGTGTGTGTGTGTGTGTGTGTGTGTGTGTGTGTGTGTGTGTGTGTGTGTGTGTGTGTGTGTGTGTCTTCAGCTTGGTGCTTTGTGGATTAGACTTGTGTCAATACAGCATTGAATACATTCAGCCGCAAAGCATTATTGAGGAAGATATTTTTTGATATACTCAAGGTCAACGTCTGCTGTTTCTAATTATGCTTCTCTCTTTTCCTTTCTTCCTCTCTACTCTCTGCAGTACCTGCACGCCTTCGTCAACGATGTCACCGTCCTGGTCCCCGTGCTGAACGACTCCAAACACTCTTTTGCCATCTACACTCCTGAGCGGACGAAACAGAGGTGGCCAATCAGACTCTCAGCAGCTACAGAGCTGGAGATGCAAGACTGGGTATGAATGCTTACACAGAAAACCCATACACACACAGAAAACCATAACGGTGCATAGTTCACATTGGGAGACTGGCCTTCCCATCGGGTCTACTCACTGCTACTGGTTTACATTTGTCGCTGCGAGATTGTATACTTATATTGTTTATTGTTATTCGCATTTCAGAGAGCACTTTTAGTACCACTCTTCTTTTATATTGTTGACCTTTTTTATACTGCGACCTTCTTTCTTTATTGTTTCCAATATCAGGGAGTGCCGTCGTCATTGTGTTGTATTGTTGTTTTGCGCTCCAGTAAAATGACAACAAAGTTATTTTTAACTTCTCATTCGTCTCTCCCTCCCTCTCCGGCCCGCTCTGCCTGCCTTCCCCTCTCTACCGACTGAAGCTGGCGTTGTTGAGCGTCTCCTGCTGCGACTCCAGAGGGATCCAGGGTCCTCCCTCCAAACAGGCCGCCTGGTCCATCACCTGCAAAGGAGACATCTTCGTCAGTGAGCCCTCCCCCATTCTGGGGGCCATGCCTTACCCCACAACCTGCGACCAGATGTAAGAAAACCCAAGCATCACTTGTGCGGTGGTGGAAGCAGTATACTATAAACTATAGTTATCTAAATTCTTCCACCTTTATGAAGCATTTTTTCCTTATTTGTATTTCCACATGTATATTTTTTAACTCTTTAATGCCATTTTATTTCTATTTCAGAAATATTTTGGACTGTTTATTTCTAGTGTCTTAATTTCTCTTATGTACATTGCCTTGTTTTTGATGCTGCTGCAATGCAAACATGTCCCAAATTGGGATCAATAAAGCACTTATCTATCTATCTATCTTTTGTACAGGTTTTGGCGGCAGGTAGGGGGTCACCTCCGTATCGTGGAGTGCAACAGTGTGGGCATAGTGTGGGGGATCGGCTACGACCACACGGCCTGGGTCCACACCGGAGGATACGGAGGCGGCTTCTTCCAGGGCCTGGCCAGCAGCACGGATAACATTTACACACAGTCAGACTCCAAGAGCGTCTACATCTATGAGAACCAGAGGTGGAACCCCGTCACCGGATACACCAACAGGTGAGACTCAAACTAAAGAGGGGGATACTCTTACATCTGGCATCTATCAAATACATCCGTCTCATTTTTGTTTAATAGAAACCTTTTCTAAACCCATTTCTTTGGTAGCTGAATTGTCTCCAACACGGAAATTCCTAGGCTAATTTCCTATATAGACACCACCATCTAAAATGAAAAGAAAATTCAACAGTCAACGTTATATCTTTGAGTTGTGGACAAAACAAGTCATTTTAAAAAGTCATCTTGGGCTACTATGAAGCAATGATTACCATTTTTGAAATGTTATTGACCATAACTACTAATCGATTATTCAGTAAAATATTAAACAAATAAAGTAAATGTTACATGCCGGCCTAATTTAAAGTGTGTGGTTATTTCAGAGGGCTCCCTACAGACCGCTACATGTGGAGTGACTCATCAGGACTTCATGAGTGCACAAAAACAAATATGAAACCCCCATCCCCTCAGTGGACATGGGTGAGTACACAAACACACACACACACACACACACACACACACACACACACACACACACACTCAAGGAAATGCCCTGTGGTGATCTGAAAGCAGCCTTTTGGTATACAGATTGAACAACATTGAATTCTAATCAAACTATAAATATGAAGTCTTAAATGATCACGGATACGGTGTGTATCCAGAAATAAAGAGGTGTTCTTCCATGGCGTTTCACTTCCTGTTTTTGCTGTTATCAGATGTCTGACTGGTCTGAGGACTACAGTGTGTCGGGGGGGGCGGACAGAGACGGCTGGCAGTATGCGGCTGATTTTCCAGCGTAGGTTTCCATATCTCAAATCCACCTGCTGTGGCTTTTTCTTTTTTTAAAACTCTGCAGCCATAACAGATATGACTTAAATGTATTTATTGTTTCCTGCTTTTCCTCTTCCCCATCCATGCAGGTCGTATCATGGCCATAAAACGCTGAAGGACTTTGTGCGTCGCAGGCGATGGGCCAGGTACTATAAAAAGCAACAGGTGCCAGCGGTCACAGAGGGGCCAGGGCACTTGACATTTGCAGTTGTTGTTTTTGTGCGAGGGCTTTTTTTTTGAGTCAACAGAGCTTTAGCAGAGGAGGCAGAGCAGAGAGAAAGTGTTGATCTTTGTTCAGCGCAGGAAACTATATTTGATGATTAATCAGCAGAACAAAGGTTAATCACAGTATATATTTCTTATACACATGGAGATCTTACAATCCTACTCCTTTCCAAGCATTACAATAAGTCACTCTTAGAAAATGAATATGCTGGATGTGGAAAGACCAATAGAACAATTATTTAACATAAAAAAAACAAATACTTATTAAATGTTTAACTGCATAACTCACTCTCCTGAATTTATTTTGGAACAAAACATAGATTTTTAGTGATTTTAGTTAGAAAATGTCCCTTGTCTGTTCATTGAAATCCCATCAACAATGCTTCGAGTCTAACTATATACACACATGCAGAAATTAATGTATTGCCCCAGTGTGGGAGGGTTGAACTTTATATCGTCACATGATCAGCACTCTTCCAATCATATAGAGAGGCGAAGTCCCGTCCATCTACTTCCGCCCCATGGGACCTTATTTCTGAAAAATTATGTATTGAAGTCAATGGAGAGAGAAAACGTATCTTTCGATCCCGTTTGAATTGTGCCACGAATTACACATATGATGTTTGTCAATCTTAAAAAATCTTTTCCATGTCAAGAAAGTCACAGTTCGTCGTAAAACTGTTGAAATATAAGACTATGAAAAATACGCAACTAGAATGACTACAAATCCCAGAATCCCGGTCCCGCATGCTGGCTCTTACGGAACCGACTAACTCCCCTTGTGTACAGCTCTCAACATGCCCAGACTTGGAGGGATTTTCACCTCTTTTAATACTTTTCGCCTCATTCTGAAAGAAAGAGGTGAAATGTGCCAACGTGACGGCCGTCTTGGTGTGTCCTGCGAGACAGGAGATGTAGTTCATTGAGCACTTCACACAAAAAAGTGTTACTTCACAGTTTTACGACACTTTTTTTTTTTTTTACTTGCAAAATTATCTTTTAAATTCACAAACATCATATGTGTAATTTGCTGCACAATTCAAACGGGATCAAAAGATAATCTTTCTCTCTCCATTGACTTCAATACATGATTTTTCCCGAAATAAGGTCCCATGGAGGTCCCCCGGAAGGGGAGGGACCTCACCTCTCTATTAACACTATTGGTTTCACCTTTCAAAATAAGAGCGTACTGTTTCAATCAATCCTAAAATTCTTTCAACGAACCAAATTAGCTGTATGGGAATAAACTGGATTATTTTAGCCCAATAAAAGCACATTCACCTGAATTATTTATGGTTATTTAATTATTTTGCTAGACCTCATACTCCAGCAGCATCTTTAAATATTGCAGTTAAGGGAGCATTGTGTTTTTCCTCGTGCACAGGAAGTGTAAACTGACAACCACCGGACCATGGCAGGAGGTTCCTCCCATCTCCCTGAGTGACGTCACCATCCTGCCGTGTGCAGCGCAGATCAGCGTGGACGTGGTTCCTCTGTGGGCCATCAGCAACAAGGGAGACGTGCTCTGCAGACTGGGAGTCTCCATACTGACGCCTGCCGTGAGTCACTCTTACTGTACAGACAACCCATGAACAGGTTAAACACTGTCTGGTGAGTCACCCAGAAACATTTAGAGATATTTTCCAATGTCTTACTCAGCAGAACATATTCCATCCTTGCTTTGGAGGTGTATCTCTTTTTTGACACTTTCATCATTCTTTTGTTGTATACAAAAGTGAAGAAGGCCATTGTTCTAGTCAAGTTCCTATTGATAAGGAACAATGGATACAGTGTAGCTGCAACAACAGGTGCCTTGGAGGTAATCATCCTAACATCGTCCGGTTGTCTCTCAGGGATCCTCGTGGCTCCACGTGGGAACCGACCAGCCTTTCAAGTCCATCTCCATCGGAGCTGGCAGCCAGGTCTGGGCCATCGCCAAGGACGGCTCTGCCTTTTACAGAGGATCTGTCTCTGCAGAGAGTCCTGCAGGTCAGAGGACAAACTGTGATATTCTGCAGAGAAAAAACTGAATATTGTTCGAGGATAATGTCACATTTTTATTTGAAATATAAGGTGTACTTGAAAATTAGACGAGCATTAATTTTAGGAAACAAAACGTGTCAGCTTCAGTGTTTTCTAACTTTTTCTGTATATTTCATATTGTGAACTCTATAGATACTTTATCGATACATATCTTTCTACTTCTACTTCATCATATCTAATCTAAACAAAGATGATTTTACCAATATAATATTTTGTGTTTTGTCTCCCTCCTCAGGAGACAGCTGGTACCACATCCCCTCCCCGGCCAAACAGAAGCTGAAGCAGGTGTCTGTCGGCAGGATGTCAGTGTACACTGTAGATGAAAATGGTGAGGCTATTGCATTTGTATTTAGAGCTTACCTTTTAGACAAACATTAATTTAAATAATAACAAGAACTAATTATTTTTTTTGTGTTTCCTGTGCAGGTAACCTGTGGTACCGGCAGGGCGTGACCCCCAGCTACCCTCAGGGATCCTCCTGGGAACACATCTCTAATAACGTACGCAAAGTCTCCGTAGGGCCTCTGGACCAGGTCAGTAACAAGACACATTCTTTTCATATATCAAAATGTATGTGTCAACAATTGAATCCACAAAGAAATAACACTTTGGGGTTATAAACAACCCTTGCATTTGTTTATTTGGTGATTTTTGTTGTTGTGGGGCAGGTGTGGATCATAGCGGACAAGGTGCAGGGCAGCCATGGTCTGAGCTGCGGGACAGTGTGCCATCGGCTGGGAGTCCAACCCATGGAGCCCAAAGGAAAGTCCTGGGACTACGGCATCGGGGTAAGGCACTCACTCACTATCTGTTCACCATCGTTGATATTTAGTTGATTAGTAACAACATGCTGGTGTATTCTATATGTGTTTGCAATGTATCAAACACATAATACACCAGCAATGCCCTCGTGGATGAACAGGAAGATAGCATGTATTTGCCCTATAGGTAAATTGAGAAAATGACTCAATCTTGGAGAATATAGTTTGGGGTCTGAGTGTGAGGGATTTAGCTAATTGAGATTAATAAACCAGAACCTACATTGATATGGCTTCATTGAAGTAAAGGCACTTTCATGTTCTGAGTTCACATTTCCATGGTTTATTGTAAGATGCTTTGGATAAAAGCGTTGGCTAAATGAAGTGTAACTATATGAAATGTTAAAGTGTCCGAATTGTGTATGTAAAGAAAAAGAAAACTTGACTAAGCCACATGTATAATAGTATAGTGTTGACAGTGTATTGTGCTGCACAGTGTTGTAAATCCTTTTCTGTGCCCACTGAAAATGTGTACTTGCAACAAACACAAATACTTTAAGTGCTGATTTCTCTCCCTCTGTTCTGGTCCTTTAGGGTGGGTGGGACCACATCACAGTGAGGGGGAACTGCATGGAGCCGCCCTGCATCCGTCTGCCCTCTCTGGGGGGTCTGGCTTCTCAGAGCTCCTTCCCTGTGAGCACGGAGGCCAACGGCAATGCTGTGGGATGCTGAAGACACACACACACACACACACATACACACACACACACACACACACACACACACACACACACACACACACACACACTGTACAGGGCCTTCCTAAACCATAGTACCTTTCTAATAATATTTAGTATGTCGTTTTTGTTTAAAAGTACTTCTACTTCTAACACTGGAGTAGCAGCACTGCTAATTCGGCTCTAAACTCTGGAGGACAGCCTTTAGTGTTCACGTCCTGCAGTCAGGGTCACGGAAAGTTCTCCGTTTTCGACTTTCAGAATCTCATATGAGCTGAATTTCTCTGTCTTTGCTCACTGACATTGAACTCGCTGGTCTTAATGCATTTTGTCCATATTTATTCATCATGTGTATGTAGTTTCTTTGTATAGAGTACCTCATGTTAGGTTCAGGTGAACTTGGAAAGGTAGGGTTTTAATGATAAAAAGAAATGAATGTACTTTAATTAAAGCTATTTGACTGCTAACTGTCTGCCACTGGGCTGCTATTTAATACAACATTAAAAACATGCTTAATATTATCCTACGGGCAAAAGGTTAACACACTTTCCAATAGACTAAATCCTGATTACTCGGGAACATAAGAAATCTGATAACAGGATGGAGCAAATAAGGAGCTGACAGATGGCAGAAAAGCACGTCTGTAGAATCTTCTAAAAAGGACTTTTGAAGCCTACTTCTGGGTTTATGCGTCCAAATGTGTGTGGAGCCTGTGTGAAGTTAAGACATCTTTAAAGCAAGGCAAGCTCTCAAACACACACACACACACTTTTCTGTGAGCTTTAGTGTTTTATTGGTACTAATGAGGCGCTTACTAATTGTAAAAAAAAATGTGCTTTGTATTGTAACAGGAAATGATAGGGTTTTCCCATCGACTTCTATACATTTACAGTGCTTTTGGAGCCTGTATGTAGCAGCTTTAACAAGACATGCACTGGCTTTATTTACTTGTGGTGGTTGCCTTGTACCAACAGTGAACTGGTGTTTTATAAAGCTTTTATTTTCTTTATTTAAATGTAGTTTTCATGGAGTATGTGCAATGGTTAGCATTATAAATAAGGGAAAAGTGTGGATTACTTGTATACGTTCTGTGGTTAAAATGCTAAAACTGAACCTTCCTCTTTCTCAGGAGCATGTTTGCATGTCGGCATTTACTTCCCGTCGTTAGTAGAATGACTGAGCGATGAGAAGCAAATGTTAAAAACAACTATATTTTTGTTATAAATCTGTAAGATATGAATATGATGTACTTAGTATAGTGCTGCAATGGTAAAATAGTAAGCTGGAATAGTGTTACTACTTTCGACATAAGCTTTTAATTTAAAAACATGAATAAGTATCCGTTCAGGCTTTAATTTATGTTAACAGCTGTCTAAATTCCTCTGTATCATAATGTATCGTCTAAATATGATGCAGCCTTTGTTGAAATGTTGAAAGTGTACAGAGATCCGTCTGTTTTACCTGTGAATAACTAACATTGCTTTGTGTTACTGTAACGTGCAACACATCCCTGCTGTTGACATTGTGGAGTACATTTCTCAAGTGTTGTGCATGGTCAAAGTAACAGTCCTTATCTGTCAATAAATAAATGTGTTTATTGATAGCAACTCCCCAAATAGTTTTTCCTGATGTTATTCACTACAACGTCTTGCCTTGGAGACACATGGAGACAAACAAATAGTCAAATAACACACACTTTAAATATTATCTGTGTGCACACGCTGTGAGAAGACTGTTAGATTGTCGTCATGAGCAAACACAGTTTCTCGCTTCGTTTCAATATTCACGCCGGCTGCTTGTCTTTCTTTCCTGACAGTTGTGACTAGAGGCTACTCGGCAGGTTCCTCAACAGAAAAACACACAAGAAGATCACAAGATAACACAAAGGAGAACAAGTTCACAGAGTTGCGAAAGATTCGTTCCTGAGTTCAAAAACACATGACTCTTCTTACTCTTCATAACCACGATCTGCAGTCTTTTTAGAATGGTCCTTAAATCATTCCTTATGTTTGCAGGAAGGGCACTTTTGTGATGGTCAAGCGTTGGGTTTATTGTCAGAGAACAGCACCCACTTCCTGCAGAGACCCACTTCTGGTCCCAGGGATATTTGGCCCCAAAGGTCACCACACACACCTCTGGTCTACAGCCTCTGTTAGCTGCGCTGGCTGAAGCTGTGCATTTGGGTGAGATACTGAGTGAGGTCGTCCTCCCCTTCGTCCTCCAGGTGCTTCTGGTAGCACTGGAGCAGCTTGGCGGCATTGGCCTCTGAGGAAACCCCCCCTTCAGGCAGGCCGGCCCCCGACATGTCCACCACGATGGTAGTCAGCGCTTTGATGTAGTTCTTCGCCAGGGTCAGAGTCTCGATCTTGGACAGCTTCTTCTCGGTGTTCACGTGAGGGATGGCCTCTCGTAAAGCTTGGAAGGCGTTGTTGAGTTTGTGCATGCGTGTCCTCTCGCGCTCGTTGCTCTCCAGGCGCCTCTTGCTGCGCTCCTTGGTGTTGGAGCCGCGGGTCCTGCGCCGCCGCCGGCCCCCGCCCCTCAGAGACCCCCTCCAGGAGCCCCCGATCCGCACCGAGGCCTCCGAACCCTCCTGCTCACTGGAGCCCGGTTCTGGTTCTGTGTCTGCTTCTATATCTGGCTCAGGGTTGGACCACGTCCTCCTGGAGGGTTTCACTGCCTTCCCTTTGGACTTCATCCTGATTCAGCTTTTTCTCACAAAGTTTATATACAACAGCTTCAACAGGCCTGGAAGAGAAGATGGGAGTGTTACACAGGAGCAGTGGAGTGTGGTGAAGTACGTACTCGAGTAATGTACCGAAGTACAATTTTTAAAGGTATTTATTTGAGTTTTTTCTACTAGAAAATAAATTGCCCTTTTTACTTCACTACAAGTATTTTTCAGCTCTATAGCCATTATCAGATTCAGATTATTATCTAATACAGGATATAAATAAACGAATAAATAAATATATTATTATAGGGTATTATATCTGGCATTAGTACACAAAGTAATATAAATGTACTCCACCTTTTCCACTGGTGATTAATGCATAAATGCATCCATAATTATAGTTTCTAACCCACAACAATTGCTTTTACTGTCAGTACTTTAAGTATAAACTGATTCCATTACTTTTTTTTTTTTAGGATTTTGAATGCAGTAATTTAAATGTTAACAGAGTGTTTTTACAATTGCTACTTTTACTTGACTTACATATCTGAGCACTTTTTCCACAATTGCACAGGAGTAAGAACAGTTTTTTTTTTATCATACATTTTTTATTGCAACATCTTCAATTTACAACATTACAGAAGACAATTCAGGTTGCACAACATTTTGGATTAATTCAATTCCATCCCTCTCTCCTACACCCCACCTACCCACGAGTAAGAAAAGTTGAAATACACAAAGGCATCTTAACATTAATTTAAAGTCTTTTCCCAGGCATGTAATCCGCATTTGCTAAATAAACCTCCCTCCAACTCAAACAGCCCAGCATCCTGTTGTATCTAATCAGCCTGTTGCAGTGTGAAAACGGCATGATGTTGCTCTGTTAATCTAGCCTCTCTTATCCCCACACTCCTGTGATAATACCCATTTCAAGGTTACACTCACAAGAACAGGGAGTCCAACCAGCTCGCGATAATTCACCTCAAATGCTCTTTAACTAACCCATGGGTTTTACTTATTTTCTTTTTTTTACAAAGCAATGATTTAGAAACTCCCTGAAGTTAGGTTGAAGTTTGCTGTAGTTAAGGTAGTTTAAAGGGGTTTCACAAGCAAGCTTTAAACCACATCATCAAATATGCTAATGTATTAAAACTGCCAAAAAAAATTGATAAAGCTGTTTTACATAGATGTGCACACGATATAAAGGAAGATACATTTCTACATCAACATGCCTCTCTTTAATTTCCTAACCCAAGTTTAATCTGTGGTTGCTGATATGAGATAAACATGCAAAATTCATTCACTGTAGTAAACTATATTCACAGCAGCCATTAAAGTGTCTTAAACAACTTAAATAAATACATAAAAAAGTCTTACCTTGCACGTTAAACTAACTTTCCTCCTCCTGAGTGTTTAAGGGGAAATCGTCATCATGCAGCCGGTCATTGAATGCACCATCATATAAAGTGAAGAGAGGAGAGAGCAGCAGACACAAACACACTCACACACACACATGCAGATAACTGTCACATGCGAGCTACCTGTAGCGGACTGATGTACACGTAGCGCTGCTCAGCCAATCAGAGAGCGAACTCACTCTATGACCCGCCCACATGCTGCTGTCACTGTCACACTGTCATAATACTGCCAACAATATCGGGTCTTAATGACTGCAGTCTCTAAAATTATCCAAAAGAAAATAATATAATAATTAGTCTATATTATAGTAGCAATACTTGAAACATAATATATGTTAGCCTACAAGTAAAGTATGTAGGATGTCTCTGATCTAATATTATCAGCTCATAATATTACTGTTGTACCCAAAAATTGAAATATAAAATTATTATTATTATTATTATCATTAAGTGCAAGTTCCTTAAAACTTGTGTTTATATATACAAGCAAATGTAGCATCATATTAAAACCACATTGGTACAATATTTAACATTTTTACATTACATTATTTGGCCTGGACTAAAATAAAGACGACATACTTAATGCTTTTTGCCCTGAGTTTTTTACTGAGTCGTTAGTACTGAAAAACACTAAATCTTTGGTTCCTCGTCCGGTCTTCAACTCTGAGCAGTTAACGTAATTTCCATTGTAGCTTATCACCTTCAGCTGCTTCATTTGAATACAGTCCTGCAGGCTACACCTCAATGTACAGAGCCACACTTATCCCTTTGTTGACCAGACAAACTGTTTTAACCACAGACGAATTTTAAACTGAACACAGATACCAAACAAACAAGAAGACAGCATAATAACATAATTAGCTTTTTTTAAATCATCCACTTACGCCTCACCCACTCATATGTGGGATCTGAACTCTGTTTGACCTGAAAAACAATGTTGGCAGTTTGGATTATTGTCCTTTACCTGCTGTGATAACTAAAGACAGAGTGTGTGTGGTTTGCCATAAGAGTATTTGTTTAGAAGTAGTCTCTTATGACAAAATTGGTTTAATTATTGTGGTTTATCTATGGTGGTAGTCAGGATTTCCACCACCTCTCTAAAGTCTCTTAGTCTTATTCAGACATTATTTGTTTTGTAATTTTTTGTAATCTCAGTTTTTGTAGACTAAGATTTATCTGTTATTTAATGCATTAAGCCCCATTTAAGTGTCTTAATTTGAGAGCATGTGCTTTTCTTTTTGTTGTCATAGGTGAGCCTTACTAAGAGTAGGGTCGCTTACATTTGTAGAGATCATAACTCTACTAAAAAGTTATTTTTACTTGACATTGTAGGTTCAGGAGCCAAACTGAGCCAAGTGTTAGCTAGCAGCTAGCAAGCTTGTTCTTTTATATTCTGTTGTCATAATTTAGCGTTACTTAGAGAAGGTTAGTTTAATGGAACTAATAATATACATTACAATCATGATTTCTAAAGTTCATAACTAGGCTAAACATTGACATTTACAATACATTTTATACCCAATCCATGATGTTCAGGAGCCAAACTGAGGAAAAGCTAAATGTAAGCTAGCAGCTAGCAAGCGCTTCCTTACAAAAAAAATGCAGCATCGGTGTAGCAGGGAGGTGAGTAAAAATATTGATGAATGAATGAGTTAGGGAAACGTCTTAATGAATCCACGTGGTGTTTGTTAAGTTTCTGCCAAAACAGAGAGTATTAATAAATAATCCAGATGTTTTCCCTTGTAATGCTACCATTTTGAAGCTAAGTGGCTAGTTTAAAGGAAAACCTGTAATAGCATGTGTGAACTCTTTTGTAAAGTAATACCAGAAAAAGCTTAAACAGAAATAATTCAAATAACATAGTAGAAGCCTACAGTTGAGAATAGGACATTACCAAAGAGTATTTTAGGATTTAAGTAAAAAGATAACGGTGTAATTTGGCTTTTAGCAACATTATCATTAATGTGAGAATATCGCAAATATGCAACAACAACAAAATTCCAGGTGTGACGCTCCCAGCAAGAGCCAAACACTTTGGTGTCCTTGAACAGCTTGTGTGTGTGTGTGTGTGTGTGTTTGTGTGTGTGTGTGTGTGTGTGTGTGTGTGTGTGTGTGTGTGTGTGTGTGTGTGTGTGTGTGTGTGTGTGTGTGTGTGTGTGTTTCCTCAGGTACACTGTATCTAATCAACCAAACCTCGCTGATGCTGCCACTGTGGAAACATTATCTTTTACTTTTTAGTTTGTTCAGTTTCTGGCTTCACTGGCCCTCAGGCTTACTCTGTTGATTCAGCCACAGCCGCTGATAAATTCTGAGCTGAATACACTTTAGTAATGAGGCGAGCAAACAGGGCCTCCACAAGCATGACAACAAACTGAATAAATAAACAACACAAACTCCTTAATCTGGAATTCTAACAACAACTTAAACGAGATTTCAGACACAATTTTAGTAAATTATGTTTATTAGAATTTAAATGTGTGTTTCTATTCACAGATAAAGTCCAAGGACATAACCTGGCATGAAAAGCAGCTTCCAAAGAGGTCCACAGCTGGAAAGGTACTAAGACTTTTATCCAACTGGCTGTTTTTTTCTCCCATAATTTCCAGGGATCTTGTCACACCAACAACTGTGAAAGCTGAATGCACCGTCACACAGTCCTACGTGGCTCTGATGTCACGAACGGCAGGTGCTTTCAAGCAGAGAGAGGGAGAAAAGCCATTAAAGTCCCTGACTCATCATAAAAGAGGAGGGAGAAGGTGAAGAGGACCAGATTTGCCCGATTAGTCAGTTTTTCCATTAGGCCAAGGCTGGCTGTCTGAAAGAAAAACAAGTGTGGATGTCACATTAGGCCACGGTGACAGTGAGCTGGCCTTTCGGCTGTTTGACCACCACTGGTTCATACAAAACAGCACCAGTACAACTGAATGTGTGTGTGAGTGTAATTAACCTTTTTTATCTCATGGCTCAAGGTCTGCCTCGGTGACATGGGTGAGGAAAAGGCAGGTTTGGGAGAGAAAGAGATGCCGGGATAAAGCAGCGGTGGTCGGTGTCGGCAGGGAAAGGGTGTGTGGCTGAGAGTGTGTGACACACTGAAAATGGCAGTTCTTCTCCAACGCTGAGAAGTCGTCTTCCCACTCCAGGCCTGCAGGTAAAACACACAGTTAGTGACGATGAAGTGCCAATATCTAGCAGCATCAACAGCAGCATCGAACATTAAAGTTAGTTTCACGCTTTGATCTTGGTACACTGTCAGAGGAATTTCAGTTTAAGTATTCAGTATGGCTAATATTATAGATATTTTTTTAATATATATAAGCCATAAGTAAATATATTCAGTTTCATTTTCGACCAGTTACAACAATTACAATTCTTCAATAAAAAAGAAAAAGAAAGAAGAACTGTTGATTTGATTATCCCTCCTAACATCTTGGTCCTATTTCACCCTGAAATCATTTTTTAAATATTGGATGCACATCCTCGTTTCAGGACAAAATACATTGTATACTCATTTACTAGTCAAATGAGTAAATGGGACTTTCCACTACGGTCAAAGGTGTTAAATATATGAAATACTAGGGATACAACCACTGGTATCATCTTTGAAATAGTACCACTGTCTTCTAATGTGACATCTGGCAGAGATGTGCAGGCCTCAGGGTGCAGCTCCATGGTGGGACTCTCCTAAGTGGAAACAGTGGAAAGTCAGTTTAAATTAAACAGGAAACTATGGAAGTGTCATATCTTTTGTTAAGATCAAAATAGTGAATGAATAGAGCATTTAAAGTGCATATTCTACATGAGAAACAAAGCCAAACACCAACATAGGAAACCAGTACCTGATCAAACAGGAAGACAATGACTTCATCATGAAAGGACACGCTCTTCCTCCGTTTTACATCCATGTTCGCCCGAGGCAATTCTCCTGGTGAATCGCATATTTGATAAGACCTCAGACTTTCAAGGTTGTTAAAACTGTCTCTGATAACCAGTTCATGTGTATTCCTGTTAGAGTTCTTGGTGTTGGAAGAATGGGCATTGAAGTTTTTCAAATCACTTAACACGTTGGTATCACTAAAATGCCAGTCAGTATCCCCTTTAGATGTCCGACAATCCTCCGCGGTTATGTCCCCAAAACGTGGAAGTGGTATGTCTTCATCACAGAAAATGATAAGGCTATTAAGCTGATTCATTGTGACACAGTCCTGCGGGGTCAGCATGTTTGAATCCCTTTTGATCAAGCTGAAAATGTCCTGCATGCTAAGAATTAGTCTCGTCCACGGGGTGTCCTTTGGGTAATCTGGGACAAAAGAAACGAAGGAAGTGAGTGTCGAAGTTTGATGTTGAGGAGGGGTAGAGATCGGTTTTGGCGACGTTACCAGACTGGATCTGCAGTCACTCTTCCGCCACAACTCAGAGGATGCGGTTCCTCTCTGATCGAGGATGCAGGTGATGGTCTGCAGCTTTTCATCAGCCTGGACCATCTGATCGGAGGATATGAACAGCTGGAGCTCTTCATTCCTGTAAGGTAATGCACAACAGCTTATTCAGACTGCTATTGTTTGCATTGGTTCTTATGTCATTACGAACAAGTAAAGGAAATCAAACATTTGTGGGCCTGTCAAACAACTCTAATCATCCTATAATGACGGATGGCTGGGTCTGTGTGTGTGTCTAACTATATTTAGATGATTTTAACCGTACTGTGGTAAGCGTGGACTGTAGAGTTTCTGGGTGTAGCCACACAATCTGTAAACAGGCACAACACTCAGGTCATATTTTTGTAGTTTTAGCCAGTTTTTTGACTACCTATAATAGTCCTTTTTCCCTGTATAGATGGACAAAGCTCCACCCTTTCTAGTCTCCCCTATACGAGCTTATTTCAGATAAAAGTATGAACAGTAATCAATGGCAAAAAACTAAAAAAGTATCCCGTTTGAATAATTTAATTTTTTTTCCAGCAACTTCCGAAGACCTGTTGCTGCTTGTGTGAGTTAGTCCCAAAACATGCAGACATCGTACTGCAGTGAGAGAGAAAGTTATGACGTCACGTGCAAACCTTTGGGGTAGGTAGTTTTTCTAATTACGTATTTTCCACAGCCTCATACTTCAGTACTTTTACAACAAATGTTTACTTTGCTAACTTGCTAAAGAATCTTAAATTGAAAAACATCATATTTGTATCTCAAGACACAATTTAAACAGAATCGCAAAGTTTGTTGCCTTTAACCACCATTATTTTTTTCGAAATAAGGTCCCTTTTTGTAATGATTTTGTTTTTACTTGTGGTCCTTTTGTGTCTCTTTGTGGTAGGGCTTTCCCCTTTTAATAGCAGTGAGTCAGTTTGTGTGACTTTGCAGTTGTTTTGCATTTCTTTGTCATCATTTTCGGTTTCTTAGTGGTCATATTTAGTCCCCCACCTGTTTGGTGAGTGACATTTTTAAGCCTTCCCCCTATATTTTGAAAAGCATATAGCAAAAGAAGTATAATGTCATACCAATTACAATGTTGGTTGCATATATCTTCCTTTTAATAACGTGTTTTTAAGTGACTGTTAAAGGGCCTAGTCAAAGAGTTTTGGGTTTTTAGCTGGTGCACACTGGCTGGCACTTTAATTCAAAAATAATAAGTCAGCTTTTCTTAAAATAATCTCCTATTACGGTCGAATAATATTCCATTTCTGTCTGATCCAATGGAAATGTAAGAGGTCAGCTGCAGTGCACAGACAGCCCCTCGGGTGTGTTAACAACAGGATGTACTAAAAACTGATGAAACAGCGTGCACACAAACACATGCATTATTTGGCCACTCACTCCTGAGCCTGAATAAATATCGGGGCCCATCCATCCGCGGAGACAAAGACGCAATCGGAAACTTTTACTGCTCTGCAGTAACCAAGCAACCGCTGGATGAGTGACTCAGGAAAGGAAGAGGGGAGCTGACTCACAGCAGCAGTGACGTTAAGGATGTGAAAGGACACACACTACTGTAGGTCACACACACACACCCACACACACATGCATGCATTAGGCCGTGAAACCTGTAATCTCCCCTGTTTCGGGTAAATTAACACCCGACCGTGTAACAGGTGGAGGGGTCAAGGTAAAAACAGATTATAAACAGCCAGTAAACAAATAGACATCCATTAATCCACCAAAAACAAGACACAAACATCCAAGTTAACAAGATATAAATAATACCTTTTCTTGATTTCTTTGTCACTGCATCTCTTTTTAGGAAGCCAATTAAAACCGTCCAATGAAATCACCAGCGTAGCTCCATCCCTGAAGTATTTTAGCTCTGGAAAAAGAAAGCGAGGAACATATGTTTGAACCGATATGCATTGCTTTCGAAATTTGCTGCATCATGACGCTGCAAAATGCGTTGCAACACTCTCTGCATCCTCCCCACGCATGACACCAGAATATTTATTTTCCCTACCTTGCATTGTGCGAGCCCCGCTCATTTAGTCTTGCTGCACGGTAGACACCGAGGCATTGAGGGGAACCACAGGAGAAACATATGGACGGAGAGTCAGGAGATGAAGGTTATCCACAGAAAAAGAGAAGAGGAGGAGGGGGGGGAAATGAAATAAGGAGAGTAGATCAGAGGAGGTAGTGAGTGGAGGTGATGAAGAGGGAGGAAGTGAGGACAGAGGAAGGACAAAGATCTCAGATATACAGCGAGCTCCCTGGAGGCTGCTGGCCTGTCTGCAGCAGCTCAGAGCAGGAAGGATCAATACCTTATCTGGGCTAATGCAACACAACATGACAGTGGATGTCACAGTGACATGTCACTTCTTAATTATTTTACCATGCCTACATTCATGCAAACACAAAAGCAGTTACTCTGGCAATGCACATCAAAAATATCTTTCAGTTTCCAGGTTGTGGATTCACAATAATTGAAGAATTCCTCTGCATTTTTTTTTTACATTAACCAGTTTTTATTTGTCTTTTAAAAGCTTTATTTCCAGTCAGGACCTTTTCCCTGCAGTCATCACCTTTTACACACATCTCACCTTGATGATTATGCCCAGTGAAACAAGATAATCTATGACAGTATAACATACAGAGCTGACACCACAAGGAAAGACGTTTCTCAAGTGAAATGAGAAATAGATCAATTAACTGTTCTGTTTATTTTTGCTGAGTTGTTACAGCTTTATTTATTTAATCGTTGGATGAATGGTGGTTCAACTTGAAGTACTACTACCTACTGTAAACACTGGAGTGTGGCGTTACAATGTGTTTTATAAGATCGTAAATGTGTTCTTGATCCAGTGTTTAGGAACATTTCTTCATACACTAAATTGATCAGATTAAAATTGCATATAAGTAAAGTGTTTTTGGTGCATGGTCTTACCAGATGCAACAGTGAACATTAGCTCCCTCTAGAGGCTGAAAGCAGAACTGCAGGCAGCACTGAGGTAGAGGAGAGAACTGCAGCAGCTCTTCAGGTTATTACAAAAAACAGGAAATACACTTTTAAAATGTGGTTTATACACATACATTGCCATAAAGTATAAAACAATACCTCTTTGTACACATTTGTCTATTACTGCTGCTTTCATTGATGCAGCTATTTCAAGTTGTACCAGTAGTGGACAGAGGACTCACAACCTTTACTTAAATACAAGTAGGAATATTACAGTGTATTAAGTGAAAGTACAAAAGTATTGCCTTTAAAATGTACTTCCCATGCAAAAAAAATCAGCTCTCCCATACATCCAAGCCTGCAGGAGGAGCTCGTCCCTTACAGAGTCTGCTTTCAGAGTTGACACCAGGTCAGACACTTACATACTCATATTGCACAACAGCTTTTTTTTAGAATATATAACTGATGCATCAATGTGTCCATCACTTTAATGTTGCAGTTGGGAAATCAGCTGGGAGTTATATTAACAATATATATACAGCTGGGTGGCAGAGGGTCAATTCAGTTGAGTTATATCCTGTTGGAATTACGCAATAAATGACACATGTTGTTGTTGTTCGTTTAAAAGGTAATTAAGTAAAGAAAGTCATAGTTGTTCGTACCATTTAGTGTTGTCTTCCTATCGACTGTGCGGCTGTTGTCCTCCCGGTTTGACCACATCTGCTATCAATTTGAATAAAACCCAAAACCTAATGAAAGTGACCATAATTATTTTCTCGTGGAGCAAACGTGTTATTTTTCAAGCACATATTTATCACCTATTATCCTGACATCCTAGGTCGAATTTGACAACAGGAAGGTTAATGAACAATATACAGTACGTCACCACTTTAATAACCTATAGCATAAAATAATACCTGATCAATTATTTGTTGATTATATTTTGTTTAATTCATCTTAATCTTCAAGTTATAACCAACAACCATAGTTATAACCATATGACCATATTCGTCACCTAGTCTTAGTGGAGTAAAGTACAAAGTAGTACCTCATACTTCTACTTATGTACAGTACTTGAGGTAATGTACTTAATTACTGTCCAGCACTGATTTTTACTCATTGAAATAGATACACAAATGCTGCCACTACATCGTTCTTACAACTTCTATACTATAACTACTGTTCAAATGCTCCAGTACTTCTGCTGATGCTTTCATTTGCACTGTAACATTCATCCTCTCTTTTATCATGTAACTTCCAAACAGTCACATGTATGAATATGTTTACCGCTGGTACAGTCCTCCCCCTGGCAACAAAATCACTGATGCTGGAGTTCTGCTTCACACACCCTGACAGCATCAGGATGCTGTTCCCAGGAGGCGACAAATATCACCATTCAGTCCACCTCTGGTGTCCAAAAGAGCTAAAAATAAAAGAGAACATAGGATTCTGAAGCAAAGGAGATGGACGGATGGTGTTTCCATTCTTCTTCTTCCTGCCTTTACTGTAATTCAGCTTTTTTCTGCTAAACCTCCCCCTTCCCGTCCCGTAACCTCGTCCTCAGAGGCCTCGCGTCAGCCATATCAGGTCAGCCGGTGCACTGCTACCGTGTTTCAGTACAGTCAACTCTTTTTCCACTGGACGTAGCAGTACATGTGAGGGCGCGATACAGTCGCCGCAGCAGAAAGACTTCTCCATGGCGCAAAATGGAAGCTTATTCCGACACAATCTATTTTCACTTTGGAGGAATGAGTGATGTGTGCTGTGTGGGTTTCTCAAAATCTGATATCTCGACACAAACTGTCAGAGGAATGATTGATACGTCTTTGGTTTCGGGCGGTCCGACTGAATCAAGCCTTGTATTTTATCAATACATTTAGCATCTTTTATCCAAAACGAGAACACATGAGAACACAAATTACAGAACGTCAATCAGTACCCAATTCATTATGATCTGCTTTAAGTAGGGGTGAATATCATTTCTCCTCTGATCTCCTCTTCTCCTTTAGTCAGAAGTGTGCCTGCCAACTCTCTGGAGAAATGTCTCAATCCCACAATCCCCTGCAGCATACCATGGATCCTCGCAGGGAAACTTAACCCCCTGGGCTTTAACAGGTGAACTAAAATAAGGAATGTGTCTGTTGGGCTAAAGAGGGGGAGAACAAGCCCAAGCCCCTGAGCTTGAATTGTGTCAATTAGTTTCTTTGCTATGTCTTAAAATTGCCCCAATTGAGTTGTAACAGGCACAGTGTGCGCCAGGAGAACTGAACAACTATCCTTTTACACTGCAGGCGCAGAAACATCAGATCCAGCCGGCAGGCGGCGAGTGACACCGAGCAATCCGTGAGAGGAGGGTAATTGGAGATCTCTGGGCTTATTCTGAGCATGCAGGGGAACACACCGATGGAGTCCTGAAGGAGGAACACGAGTGGAGCTGCCGAGAGTGCAACACCTATGGTGATCAGGGCAGTGGGCAAAGCACTGTGGGTAATACAGGAAAACATCCAGTCAGGGCGCCGCTGGTGCTGTTTGCAGCCTTTATTTGGACACGGCAGGGTCTCAGGGGCTGCAGAGGAGAGAGGGGCAGAGAGGGGAGGGAAACGTGACACTAAAACAACAACATACAGAGTGGTAAACATGTCACTGTTGTGTACATATTTGTACAAGGTGTGTGGCTTCAACGGTGATAAAACTGTAATGCCATCTTTAGTCTGCATGTAAGCTGTACTGTTTGCATGTGAAGTCAGACATGGCAGGTCAGAAATGACATCTTTTGTTACAAGAGGGAGAAAAAGTAGTTGGTAATAATGGTGGTGCAATCATTTCAGGACGTTTTGATGTTTTTTAAAGAAAGACAGACTTTTATTAGTTATTGAACCAAAGACCCCTCGGTTCCCGAAACAAGTCCCTACAGACTGAGTCCCCCCACAAACTGCATTTTAAAATATGTTTTGGGGTGAAACATCCTCTTCTTGTGGGGAGACATATATATATGTATATCTTTTTTTTACTAAGACTACCCGGGGAACTTTTTTGAAGTCTTAACATTTTATGTAATTAAAATAACTTTTTACAAATAATACAAATGTAATCGCACACCCATCTTCCAAAAATGAAACGGAAGATGTATATGCACAAAGACATACACCTAAGGGGGCACCTTGCATCAATATTATGGGTAGAATATTTTCTTTTTTTTGCCATATTAATTTAAGGTACAACCAATAATCACTATCAAATCAAATCAGGTTTTATTTACATATATATTTAAAAAACGATTTTTGGTCGAGCCAAAGTGCTGTACATGCAAATAATAAATAACACAAATCGCAAACAGAAGACAATAATTGACAACAGCAAATATAAAAATCACACACAGGGAAATGTCATGAGTCGTGCTCCGCTCTGACTAGAAGGCCAGGGAGAAGAAGTGAGTTTTTAGTGTTGATTTAAAAACCCCTAGGGTCTGGGCCGACCTCACATGCAGGGGCACTATAACACAATGCACCACACCCAACGTATACACACAAACACACACACACACACACACACACACACACACACACACACACACACACACACACACACACACACACACACACACACACACACACACACACACACACACCCTGAGGGATGAATACATCCTCTGGTTGTGAATTGAGGG
>NC_136910.1:6887521-7033648 GCF_949606895.1 Notothenia rossii
AAGCGCGACTGGTCCTGGACTGGGAACTGACCAAAACATAATTCCAGATAAAACAGAAAGTTGTTTTACGCTTTGAGTTTTCTGTTACTTTGTACTTAGCTAAGTTAGCTAGGATCCCATCCAGGTTGCTCGCTTTGTGTTTGTATACAATGCTAGTTTATCAAACTATTTCTAAGTCAGGATCAGTTTCTAGACAACTAGGGTGTTTCTGTTCCTGGCCTGGTAATTGTGAAAAACGTATTTTTGTGTTTAACCTTTGATTTCTTTATCTGTGTACTTAGCTTAGTTAGCAACATTAGCTAGGAACCCATCTAGGTGAGTTAGCTAGGTTGCTAGCTGTGTGTATACAACGCTAGTTTAGTTTCATAAAATGTTGACGTCTAGACTATATTCTTGACAACCAGGCTGTTACTGGTCCTGGGCTGGGAATTATTGTATTTTGCTGTTACATTTTTTGTTACACTTTTATTGCTTTATTCTATATCTTTTTATTTAGCTAAGTTGGCTAAATTAGCTAGTAACCCATCTGTGTAGGCTAGCTAGGTTGCTAATTCTGCGTTTATATTTAGCTACCATACAGATTGATTTAATCATCTAATTGTTATATAAAGTAGGTATTGGCAAATAAAGTGTAGTAGGCTACCCAGAATGTCAAACTTAATTTTGATGGGACGATGTATTCCCAGATACTATAGTGTAGTTCAGATCATACAGTATATGATTTGGAGGGGGACTGGTTGGTAACGTGATATTATATAACTGTTGAAACAAATAATTCCTCAAAAAGCGTACTCTGGCTTTAAACTTATACATGTTGTTTAACGCAGGAACATTAAGTAATATTTACACATAATATCTAGTAGCTTATATGAGGGGGAAACCTCCAAATCTGACTCAGTGTGTGCTTTTCATTCAACCAAGTCTCACGGCATTTCGTGTTATACTCACAAAATTAATTTAATCTATTGATTCGTGTTCACCAACATGATTTTTGCATTTTTTGTGTCACACAGAACGATTTTAAAAGCAAAGTATTTATATTGGTAGTATGTTTCGTGCCTGCACCACGTCTTTTTGTCCGGTTGGGTCTTGGAATACCAGAAGCTGTGTGGTTCATAAAACATTTTCTTACTCAATATCTTACCCTAACCTTTTTATTTTAAATTGTATAATGTCTGAGTTTGTTTGCCGTCAGCGAGGAAAAGAAATGGAGCTCAGCGCCTCAGAATACTGAAATATTTTTTTCCTTCTAATTTGTTATTATTTGGTACGGGCACGAAACATACTACCAATAGAAATACATTGCTTCTAAAATCGTTCTGTGTCAGAATACTGAAATCTGTATTTTTAGTTATCTCTTTTTCCTTCTAATTTGTTATTATTTACATTGCTTTTAAAATCGTTCTGTGTGACACGAAAAAAATGCGAAAATCGTGTTGATGAACGCGAATCAATAGATTAATTTCGTGACTATAACACTAAATGCCGTGAGACTGTGTTGTTTCATTGCAGGGCTATGGGCAGTTTGATGTCCTTTATTTAATAAACTGAAAATGCAACACCATGCACACTGCAGATAAATGCATGGGCCCACATAATCACACATGCACTGACTTACAGGTAAACAAATGCGTGTAAAGACAAAGATTCACACACTAGTGGAAAGCGTGGAAAGGAAGCGTGTGGCGCAGTGGATAGAGCGTTGGTGTTCGGATCAAGGGAGCACAGGTTCAAACCCCACTGCAGTCAGCATGTCGTTGTGTCCCTGAGACACTTCACCCCAAATTGCTCCTGTGGGGATTGCCCGCAGGATTGAGTATGTAAGTCGATTTGGATAAAAGCGTCAACAAGTGACATGTCATGTAATGAGAGCACTGACATATTGATTGCCACAGACTCAGAAAACCAGTCCTATTGAAAGATTGGCACCAAATCAAATGTGTAAGATGAATGTGTTTGCGAGAGTGCAGGGTGGAGCTTAAAGTGTGTGTTGGAGGGACTTATTGGCTGAAATTGAGAGCGTCACTGGCATGCCCGCACAGCTGGTCAGATAGAAATAGAAGAGGCAGTAACTGAGCCCGGGAAAAAGGAGGAGCAGCCTCTTTCCTCGGGGATGCATGTATGGCTCAACGGGTCTCTCTGTCTGTCTCTGTGTCTGTCGCTTCAGACATTAGAGAGGGACTGGGATTTAGTTTTAGCATGCAGCGGGACATCAAGTCTAACCTGATGATATTATCATTCAACTGAAATCTGACACAGGTTGCTCGAAACACCTTTCATATGTATTCTTTCCACACAGAGAGGGTCTCGGAAAAGATTAGTTGTCTTATGAATAGCTCACAATAATTGAATAATTGGTGTTAAGACACAACCCAAAGGCATGTAGATGTGTTACAACAAGAGCAACCACATGATCAAATAGACAAAATATCAAATTAAATCAAATAAGGAAAAGGTTCACAGAGAAATATCCAAGAAAATAATATTAGACAACAAAGATCTAACAAAGATACTCAAAATAATTGCAAAAATATACTTGAAAGCTCACCATTTAACTTCAAACTGTGATGGAAAGAGACCATCACAAGAGACCTCCTCTTTTTTAGGTTTTACATGAAATAGAAACAAAACAACTGGTAACTTAATAATAACAATAAAAGGATGACTGATGCTAGAGAGGGGATACCGTTTGGGTCGAATCACACCTAACAAAACCCACCAAGCTAGTATGTCGGAAGTCATTCATGATATCGAACATTAGCTTTGGATCTAGACATGCAGACTTGTACAATTCAATAATTTTCCTTTTGTTTGTGTAAAATGCAACTTACCATCAAGTCCATACATACATCTGCTGGTTTCCATGTCCTTTCAAGATTGACCCATTGCTTACTATTTTCCAACATTAATGGAACAAATAAACAGTTAAAGTACAGGCGTGCAAAAGTACAAAATGAAAGGTCCAACTTCCTGCATGGTCTCTATATATTACATTTGATGTAATGTCAGTTTTTCTCTCAAATATCGGGCCGCTTTCCTTACATATTACAATAATTGAAGCAAGACCAAAAGGGGTTTGTTCGTTAATCTCCGTGTTCACTATTCTACTCACAGCTGCCTGTGCCTGTCAAGAAAAACAACCAATGCAACAAACTCCCCCAAACGAGACCATCACCCCCATCCCTATCCATCTCCCAGTGTCTGTCTCTTCCTCTCGTCCCATCCCCCTCTTCCTCCTCTCATCCAGCGCTCCATCACACAGGAAGCCTGCTCTTCCTGAAAACAAGCATCAGAGCGTGGAAAGGGACAAGGCTGAGGGGGGTCGGTTGGTGAAGGGGGAGCAGAGGAGGATGTTTTTGTCGTTCCTCTGGCCCTCTGGTTGCTGCAGGCCTCTCTGTCGTCCATCCTGAGGAAGCCATGCTCACGTCACTCTCTCCAGGCCTCGGGCACACACGTGCTGCCCGTTCAGGCCGGAGTGACGCAGTAGCCGCTCACACATGGGAGCTATAAGGACAAGTTTGGATTAAAACTGTGGAAAACAACTTTTCAAATTGTAAAGGCATTACAACAAGCAGGAAACAAAGTCACTTCAAGTGCCTTTCTGTTACACAAAAGGAGTAAATGTGGTGGAGAGAGATATTTTTGAAGAGGGTTTGTGTTACACCAGAACAAAAGTCTCAAACGTTGCCAGCTAACCACGCTCCATTTCCTGTAAGCTTGGGAATTCCTTAGAAGGATGTTTTCCAGACATTCTCCTGGCCTTATAAATTGCAAAATAAAAATATGAAAGCTACTTGTAGATTCTGTCTCCTAACCCTAACCCTGTCTCCTAACCCTAACCCTATATAGTTGCAATGCAAAACCTTGTAATCATCAAAAATACAAATCTGGGAATTCTGCAATTTTGAAGGTTTTTAGTTGTCCAGCATGGTGACACGTGACTTTAACCCTAAATATGCTAATCCCCCCCCCCACTGAAAACAAAGCCTGTGCAGAACGTTTTGTTTCAATTCACAAAGTTAACCACTTATTTAAAACTGGTCGCCTATACGGTTGTGCGGAGTCATGTCAAAAAAAACGATTTCGCTGTTAAGGAACAAGGAAATGTTTTGGTAAAACTGAATGTCCATCTTTGGTACTCCCCAAGGATCACATAACATTAAATCCAACCCATAAAACAAGCAACACTGTCCCAGCTGGTAATATAGTAATAATTTAGGAAGGTTGAAACTCTAATACTGTCATCACAATTCTTGTCACACGTTTAGACTCGTTTTAAATAAACACCCACTCATTTGAGCTCTTCATATGCTAAATGTAGCATCATGTGGGAACAAGGGCACTGTGAGTGGAGTCACAGCCTGAAAGTGACAGAGTCCGTAATAACAGGATGTTTACAGAAACACTGCCAGGCAAGACCCCGAGCCGACAGCGAAAAGTTTATCAGTTAATTCCACATTTCTTTTGTTGTTCTTTCCCTTTCTGAGCTATAAACAGGTATTCGAATTCATGCCGTGTCAGGACGACCGCACTATTCTGCAACAGGTCAAGCAGAAACCAAAACCAACCCATCTAGCGGGGAACGTTCTCACAACTTTGGCTAACGTTACCTATTGGTTCTAACAAGGTTTTAAAGAAATGTTTTAATCTGATGTTCAAAGAACCTTTTTAGGATGTTTATTTGTTCAAATAATGTTCCTATAAGGTTTAAGGTTAACTAAGACATAACGTTTTAACTGCAACATTCAGAGGATGTTTTGAGGATGTTATTAAGGCCTGAGATGACAGAAAGTTTTTTTATAAAACGTTCCTTTAATGTGATATGTTAGCAAAGGTTTTGCCTGCAACATTCTAAGGACGTGTTTTGGACGTTGTTAGGTAACACATTAAAGATGTTCTTTATAAAACGTTCAATGTTAGATGATAACAAATGAAGAACATTTTCAAAGCAACATTCTGAAAATGTTTTCAGGATGTTATTGAGGCCTGAGATGACAGAAACTGTTTTATAAAATGTTCCTTTAGTGTGATATGTTAACAAAGGAGGAATGTTTTGCCTGCAACATTCTAAGGACGTGTTTTGGACGTTGCTAGGTAACACATTAAAGATGTTCTTTATGAAACGTTGCCTCAATGTTACATGATAACAATTGAAGAACATTCTCCAAGAAACCTTCTGAAAATGTTTTCAGGATGCTATTCTTTTTTTTATAAAACGTTGCTGTTATGGCAAATATTAACACGGTCATGGTCAACGTCAGATTTATTTCTAGAGTGCTTTAAAAAACAAACTTGTTGCATTTGTTTGAAAAGGATGTTTTAAAAACAATCTGATGTCACCACATTTTCCTTTTGAAAAAAACAAACAAGCACGTTATTCATGATAAGCTGTAAGCAGATATTGCATGTTTGCGGTGCCATGTGTGAGTTCCCAGCTAGAAATGTTTGTTACCATTCGTTGTTCTAGGAATGTTTTCAGCGGGACGTTTTATTTTGGTTCCCAGAATGTTCTTCTGAAAGGTAGGATAACGTTCTTTAAAAACATTCTTGAAATGTTTGGTGATAACCTTCTTAAGATGTTTCTGATAACATTATTAGAACATTATGCCCTACTGTTCTTAACACGTTTTCAGCGGGGCGTTTTATTTTGGTTGCCAGAATGTTCTTCTGAAAGGTAGGATAACGTTCTCTAAAAACATTCTTAACATTTTTGGTGATAACTTTCTTAAGATGTATGAGCGCATACATCTTAATAATAAGTGCCGTTCGAATTCTCTACATGATAGGAAAGGAGGTTTCAAACTTCCTCTATAACCTCCTTTAGCTTAGGAACCACTGAACCTCCTCCCTTTCCGAAAGGAGAGGAGCAAATGCTGCCCCACAATGCCTTGCAGCCGCAGCATTTGCCATCACACAACAGTCGGCCGTTCACGGAAACAACCGATGACGACGGAGAAATTCTATCATGAAACTTACGGTGCTTATTAAGCATTTTAAAACGTATGTGGTAAGTTGCCAAAGTGCTTTGTTTTGAACGTTCTTCAGTATTATAATCAAAAAGAGAAATATGAACGTTAGTTTTTACTGAAATTATTAAATAAAGTCAACATTTGACAGAGCTGTGTGGGGTTTGTTCAACTTTTAAAATATGTTTGAATGGTGATATACACAGTGATAGATGTTAAGGACTAACGTTTATAATAAATACATCCCAGCTAGCGGGGAACGTTCTCACAACTTTGGCTAACGTTACCTATAGGTTCTAATAAGGTTTTAAAGAAACGTTTTAATCTGATGTTCAAATAACCTTTTTAGGATGTTTATTATTTCAAATAATGTTCCTATAAGGTTTAAGGTTAACTAAGACATAACGTTTTAACTGCAACATTCAGAGGATGTTTTGAGGATGTTATTAAGGCCTGAAATGACAGAAAGTTTTTTAATAAAATGTTCCTTTCATTTGATATGTTAACAAAGGTGGAACGTTTTGCCTGCAACATTCTAAGGACGTGTTTTGGACGTTGTTGGGTAACACATTAAAGATGTTCTTATATAGAACATTCCATCAATGTTATATGATAACCAAAGAAGAACATTTTGAAAGCAACATTTGGATAATGTTTTCAGGAGGTTATTATTTTTTTTATAAAATGTTCCTGTGATACGAAATATTAACAGGGTCATGGTCAACGTCAGATTTATTTGTAGTACGCTTTAAAAAACAAAGTTGTTGCATTTGTTTGAAAAGGATGTTTAAAAGAAATCTGATGTCACCACATTTTCCTTTTTAGAAAAAAACAAGCACGTAATTCATGATATTGCATGTTTGCGTAGGCATGTCTGAGTTCCCAGCTAGACATTGTTGGTTCTAAAAACATTTTGAGAATGTTACCATTCATTGTTCTAGGAATGGTTTCATCGAGAAGTTTTATTTTGGTTCCTAGAATGTACTTCTGAAAGGTAGGATAACGTTCTCTAAAAACATTCTTAAAATGTTCGGTGATAACATTGTTCGAACATTATACCCCAAGTGTTTTTGTTGTTTACGCACATATCTCTATTGTCATATGGATCGAATAACACTTAGAAAACCAAAGACAGACATATAGAAGAACGGACCGACTATCACTGCCCGTCCCTGAAACCCCTGTTCTATATCGTATAAGGCTTCGCCCTCTAAGGCTATCGCTATTGGGTAATCCGCACTGCACGTGTGCAGCACTGACAGACTTAATCCACGCCCACCTATGACGTGGGCCCCACCTCCGGGCTCACTTCCGTATAAATAGGAAGTAGGCCATACAATCCACTCCTACTTTTCTTCAGCACTCCGTTGCAGAAGCACTGTCAGGCACAAAGCTCTTTTCAGAGCTGTTTACTAAAAAGCAAACATTCCTGGTTCCCCTGGGCCCATCCTCGCTCTCCTCCGGACGGGGGAAACAGGGCGGGGGCCCGGTGTCAACCCGACATATGAGTTACGAGTTACGACCGGAGCTCACGGTGTGAGTCCTGCCGGGGATTAGAGCATGCAAACGCGGCTCTCACTCCCCAGGTGTCGTGCACTCATTGTGTCCGTCTCCTTATACGATATAGAACTGGGGTTACGTACTGTAACCCAGTTTCTATGAGTATAGGCGCAGCCCTCTAAGGTTCGGGCCCCACTGGCTCCGCGAATAGCTGAAGAAAAGCTGTTTGTGTGGGAGTGGATTGTAGGGCCTACTTCCTATTTATACGGAAGTGAGCCCGGAGATGGGGCCCACGTCATAGGTGGGCGTGGATTAAGTCTGTCAGTGCTGCACACGTGCAGTGGGGATTACCCAATAGCGATAGCCTTAGAGGGCTGCGCCTATACTCATAGAAACTGGGTTACAGTACGTAACCCCAGTTAGTGTTTGTATGTGTTTCTTTCTACTGTGTGTCTATCTCTCTGCCTGCTGGTCTGCTCTACACGGCTGGGAGTAATCTCCAATCAACCACACCTGCACCCTGCTCGTCAGCCACACTATGAAAACCTGCAGCCTGCACTCATTCCCTGCCGGATTGTTGCCGTGAACGGTTTGTTGCGTGCCGCTCTAGCTTTTTACCAGCATATTCTTTGACAACTTTGCCTGCTTTTGCCTCACACTGGTGTTTGTGTCTCTCCCAGGAGGAATCCAAGGCCTTCCACACTCCCAAGACCAGCCAGGCCTCTCTACCCACCCTGGAACAACTGTTTCCCACTGCCGCCATAACCAACCTCCACTCCCAGCTCCCCTTTTCTAATGAACAAATGTTACTTTCACCAGCTGATTCCATGTCATCCTTTTACATTCGTTAATAGTAAAATTCCAATAGTCATAATCATCCTAATGACCACAATGGTCAGTCCACTTACCCCGGAATTTTGAGTTGAACAATTACAGGAATATTATTTCTTTATGTTCAAATAATGTAAACATATTTTAGTAAATTGTTACCATAGAACATTTGCATAATTTCTTTAACATAAACCATGTTATCCTTCTCTAAAATAATAACATTCTGGCAACATAACAAATCTAACTTGCAGCTGAAAATGTTTTAAGAACAGTAGGGCATAATGTTCTAACAATCTTATCAAAAACATTTTAAGAATGTTTTTAGAGAACGTTATCCTACCTTTCAGAAGAACATTCTGGGAACCAAAATAAAAGCTTCTGCTGAAAACTTTTAAGAATAGTAGGGCATAATGCTCTAACAATGTTTTCAAAAACATTTTAAGAATGTTTTTAGAGAACGTTATCCTACCTTTCAGAAGAACGTTCTGGGAACCAAACCAAAACTTCCCGCTGAAAACCTTCCTAGAACAATGACTGTAACATTCTCAGAATGTTTTTAGAACCAAACATTTCTAGCTGGGAAGGCACGCTAAAAACAGGAGTAAATAGTTGTCAACATACAAGAATGTAATCTTAAGCAGTCAAAAAATGTAGTAAAGTACAATATTTGCCTCTAAATTAAGGTGAAATAGAAGTATAAATTAGCAGGAGATGGAGATACTCAAGTGAAGTACTTCAAAAGTATACTTTAGAACAGATAGATAGATAGATAGATAGATAGATAGATAGATAGATAGATAGATAGATAGATAGATAGATAGATAGATAGATAGATAGGTGGATAGATAGATAGATAGATAGATAGATAGATAGGTACAGTAGATAGATAGATAGATAGATAGATATATAGATAGGTACAGTAGATAGATAGGTACAGATAGATAGATAGATAGATAGATAGATAGATAGATGGATGGATGGATAGATAGATAGATAGATAGATAGGTACAGTAGATAGATAGATAGATATATAGATAGATGGGTACAGTAGATAGATAGATAGATATATAGATAGATGGGTACAGTAGATAGATAGATAGATAGATAAATAGATAGATGGATGGATAGGTACAGTAGATAGATAGATAGATAGATAGATAGATAGATAGATAGATGGATAGATAGGCACAGTATATAGATAGATAGATAGATAGGTAAAGTAGATAGATAGATAGATAGATAAGTACTTTATTGTACTTTACTTAGTAACTGTCCACTGAATGCAGGCAATGCATGGCCCCATGACATCTTTGAATATTGTATTGCCATTTTTTGTAAAAATCATACAATATTAGAGGGAAGTGCCAACTGGTGTCTCTTTTTACTTTTCCCCTTTTTTCCCCAAGGTTTCCTGAAAATATCTAATAATAATATCTAATTGTTCAGGTTGATTTAAATCCACTTTAACCTCTGACCTCTGGAGAAACCACACACACACACACACACACACACACACACACACACACACACACACACACACACACACACACACACACACACACACTGTTGGCTGAAGTGGTCAGCTGCAGGTGACAGCGGACAGAAGGACACTGGTGGTTTTTGACACCAAGGGGGGGTGAAGCCTATTCACTGTCACCCATAGTGTCTTTCTGCAGTCACATATTGCACCCGACTACAACGCACACCACAACAGATTCTCCATCAGCATGGCCGTCACCGACTTCCTCGCAGCCTCCGATATCGCTTTGGCCATCAATGCTTGTAAAGGTGAGGATAGTGGATAGTGATTGTTTGAAAAATAAGTGAGTCTTGCTATTCGTCAAAGGCCTTTGTTTCTGTATTTTACCGTTTGGTACATCTTCTTGTTAACTGTATGGATCTAATCAAGTTTTATGTGTGATTTTTTTTTCAGCAAAGGACTCATTTAGCCCGAAGATGTTCTTAAAAACTGTGGGTTTATCCAAGAAAAATACAACAGAGATCAAGAGAATCTTCACGATTTTGGACCAGGACAAAAGCGGCTTCATAGAACAGGATGAGTTACAGTGAGTTCAATACACACAACATACAATCCTGTTCTATTGCAATTCAACTATAGGTAGTTTCCTGCAAATGCATGACATTTAATGTGGTTAGAAACTTTGTTCTCATTAGTTTTTTTGTGTATTTGGTGTCTTTTTTTCTCAACCTGTGCTTATCCGTGGTCTTCCTGCAGACTGTTCCTGCAGAACTTCTCCAAAGGAGCGAGGCCCCTGACGGCGGCGGAGACCAGAGGCTTCCTCCTGCAGGGCGACTCCGATGGAGACGGGAAGATCGGCTTGGAAGGTAGGAAGGTGTAACTGAAGATGAGGATCTATAGGTTTCTATTTGTTTGAATTAGTATCAATGTTAGCAAGGTAAATGAATTGCTTTAATGCTGAAAGGAGACTTAGACCAGGGTCAGATCGTGTGAAGAATACATGTGTAGCTACTTACTAGAGTAAAGTGTAGGAGAGCAATCTGAAGTGATCAGGTGACTTTCTGTATTTATTCTATAAGAGCATTTATAGCCAATCAGATGGGAGGATTTACCCTACAACTAACATATTCTTACATTTGACTTATTCTGCAAAAACAGCTGTGAAGCAACGAGGTTGTGAATAATGATAGAAAGCTTTTATTGAAGAGAAATTAGGACATTGACTGAAACAGAAACTTCATTAAAGAAAAACAAATAATCCTGGGATTTGTTTATTTTAAAATGCAAGCACGGGAAATTAAGATGCATTGAAAATGACTGCAAATCCGACACAGCTTTATTCATGTTGTGTATTTGCGTCCTGCACACAATGCAAATAGAAGGCTATACATGCTGAAACAAACAAACAATAACATGTACAAAAATCAACATATGATTGTCAAATACCATTTATTAATCACAAGGCATATACAAATAATGTAAAAACATAATAATTAAAGATACAAACTGAAGGTTTTATGCCAAATTATTGCTGCTGTTTCACTTTTTTATGACATTACATTGCATTTAGTGCGTTCGACCGAGAAGATACAAACTTGAATAAAACAGAATCATATAAGTACATCAGGTTTCATAGAGCTAAAACATTTCAAGTGCTACTCAACTGACTTTAGATAAGACAGTCCTTTATTAGTATATAAGTGCTTTGTTAGTAATTCTATCGCTCGAAGTGGAGTCGAAAGAGATGAGTTTTCAGTCTGCGCCGGAAGGTGTGTAAGCTTTCTGCTGTCCTGATGTCAATGGGGAGCTCATTGGAGCCAGGATAGCAAACCCAAGTGTTTCTGCTGATGGGAAATATTAAAGTAACTTAAGTGCAGTTATATCAATCAGTGTCAATTTACTTTAACATGGTTGTAGTTTAATGAAATAACAGAAGTAATACATACTGAATGTGAACGAACAGATTAAAGAAATGTCTAAAAATCTTGTCTTTCTTCTCTTTCCAGAGTTTTCCGCGCTGGTCAAGTCCTCATAAATCATACGTCACCCCTACGATTTGTGTCATGGTGATAATCTCAGGGTGCTCTCTTTTTAATATTGTTTGTTATCTTGAGTAAACAATAAGGAGTCATCCAGGGACCGTGTGTGTTGTAGTTGTAACGGAAAATAATGCGTTAAAGAAATGAAAATGAATTAAATGTTTCCTTTCGGCTATGTGTCTTTCCCTGCCAGAAAAGTGAACAAATAAATATCATTTTTCTCTGTGAAGCCTTTCAGAGTGTTTTTTCTACAGCGAGATGCACATCCTCGTGTGTATTGTTGTTGTTGTTGTGTTGTTGTGATGTTATATTGAGCTCTGCAGGGTCACGTTTGTCCAGGCAGGCTTTGGTTTCTCTAATTAACGTCACGAGCCGATTTCCCTGTGTGCAAATGAAGTGTTTGTCCTTCCGGCAACTTCAATTCGACACTGTAGATGGGGTCATTTGGTGCGGCTTATGTGTTTACACTTCAGCAACATTTCACCTATTGTCTTTGAAATACTTATTTTGGATAAACTATGACAACGTAGCGATTGTTCTCCACCATAAATCCAGCTCAATTTGGACTTTACATCATGCTGACTTCATCATGAGCCTTGAAACAATTTAAAATGTATAAGCTCAAGGCACAATCTGTCTATTTTATGTTATTAGTTCATAATGTTTTCATCAATTAATTATTATTTACCTAAGGAGTAATACTACATTTGAAGTCCTGCAATTGAAATAAGTAAAATTGCAAAGTGTTAGCAACAAATCATTCTTAAAAGTAAAAAAATAAAAAAAACATCATGCGGAAAAGCTCATGTCAGTGATATATTATTGATTACATTGATGCATTAACATATAAGCTTCAGTATCTTTCAGATGAAGGAGGTGGAGGTTGTTTTGACCTCTCTCAAACACTACAAGGCTGAAAAACAGATGATTCGTTTTTGTTAATTGTATAATGGAAACACTACATGTACCTTGAAATTGCACGTACAGTAAGTACAGATGAAGAATAACAGCATTTGTGCTTTTTTTTAAAGATACTTTGCATTTCCAGGAAAGCTATTCAGTAATAATAAACTTTATTTATCTAGCACGGTTCAAAATCAAGTTCACAAGTTGCATACAATACAAAGCTGTATATAAGAATACATAAACATACATAGCAATCACAAGATGAGAATCAGTTCAATGCAGCCTAGAAAAAGAAACAGATACAAAGAAGATTCTTACTCTCTGGAATGCCTTTTTAAATTAAATGTCTTTTTAATAATGTATTTATGCTGTATTTGTTCTTAAATGTCTTTTGCTTTTAATCTGTAAAGCACTTTGAATCGCCACGTGCTGAAAAGTGCTATATAAATAAAATTGCCTTGCCTTGCTTTGCCTTGGAGGAAATGGCATCAGGACGGTTCAGCTGTATGGCTCCACCTCCAATGACCAGAAATGTTATTTGGTGTGAGCTGCAGCTCGTGGTGGAGGTGGTGGTGGGGGGGGCACAGCTGGAAAAGACGCTCTGCGATGGGAAGCGTCTGGCAGAGCCTCGGCCTGCAGTGACCCGGTTTTCAGTGCCAATCTTTAGCTAGACTTCTGTCAATGAAGCACAATTAATCTGCTACTTTCTGTCACATGGCAGTGAAAGTAGGTCACTGCTATTTAATCTGCAGCAGGTGGAGCACCAGAGAAACCTCTTAACTCATTAATTAGTTCACAAAGAAGGGAAACATTTATATTTACTGCAGATTGAAGCATTAAAGGTAAAAGGAAAATCTCAATGTGGTTGTTTTTTTTCTTAAAATGTCTCCGGCTCTAGTACGACACATTCACATACAACCTGCAGGTAACAATGAAATGAAGGATACTTTATTGAGGGTGATAATACTTTATAGTTAAATAAGATTTGTTTTTTAGGTAGCATGGATACACACTAGTTCCTGTTTTATTTTCATCCTAAATACCTCAGGTTTTTTCTGCAGTCCTGGATGCTCGGTATAGGGAGAGTAAGATTAAGCATTTCCATTTTTCTTTATATTTTTCTCACAAATGTACATTCTCACAGTCTCTGTCTCAAATTACAGACCTGCTCCATTGCCCTGCTTGATGGGTTTCTTCCCCGCTGTGAGATATGTGTAATTTAAACCTGATATTGAAGAAGGGCAGGAATAGTTCCAGTATCTGTGGCAGAGTCGGTTGAGGTGAGAGACCTCACTTGACCACAGCAGATTTGAAAGACCACAGAGTTTCCCTGCTGAACCTAAAGAACACTTGAAATAGAAACTGTATATAAGTAAGAAGCTTCTGAGAAATCCCACATCAGAAGCCACTGGAGTGGAGGAAGTGGAGGTTGGATATACATTCAAAGAGATCAGTTTAAACCAGGGGTGTCCAAACTTTTTCCACCGAGGGCCACATACAGAAAAATATACGAAGGGCTGGGACCACTCCCTAGAGGTGTTTTGCCTCATAAGTTACGTTTTAAGTCAGCAAACTCAATCTAATGTAGGTTGTTACTTGAAAATGCTTTAAGAAACAAAACAGCCTTCATCACAGCCCTCCAGAGGATTTCATTTATTATGTTGGCAACTCATTCCTTAAAACAGGGGCCTCAGATCGCTTATTATTAGTGGAAATATGAAGGGTATATTTTACACTTGTTTTACAAATAAGTTATTGGGGTTTTTCTTATCAAGTTAGATTTGTCATTAAGACTTTCATTGACTGGATTTATTTATAAAGTGGGCTTATTAACACATAAATACAGTGTAATGTTTACATATATATTTAAGAAGTAAAATACAAGACAAGCACAAGTTTAATTTGTGGGCCATATTCCATTATACTTTCAGAATTTGCTGAGGGCCGATTCAAAATGGTCCGCAGGCCGCATTTGGCCCCCGGGCCGTAGTTTGGACACCCCTGGTTTAAACGTTTATAGTACAGGTTTGATACAAAATAACTCAAATCTTCTTATATTTTAATATCATCTCTATAAGTGGCCACATCTCAACACTGCCACCTCATGTTTAATAGACAAACAACAGCCTGCATCCGTCATGAGATCAAATATGGGCATGGAAAGACCCTCTGCACACTTTAATTTGAATTGTGTGGTGATTACGCAACCGCCCTGTGGTATTAACACTGACGCGATGAGATGATGATGATGATGCCCACGATATCAGTTGTTGATGTTTCCCAAAATAGCATCACAAATAGTTTCATCACCATAATGAGAAATGGACTGAATGGCTGTAAGAGCTCCTAAAATAAAACTTGGCTGTTGCTGCTCAGCCGCATGTAAGAAGATTATGATTATATGTTTGAATACATTCAATGACCTGCTATCCAATCACAGCCCCTCCCCTGTTGGGGTCTCTATTTACACCCTCTGGCAAATACAGGGTTTACACTAGTAAAACATTCATTAGACTTTTCAAAAATCTCCTTATTGTCATTAAAACGCTAAACTGTGCACGGTAACTTCCTGCAGCTTCATATATTACGTTGAGCCAAACGCGTCAGAGCAAAGAGAGTGATTGGATCTGCATAAAAAACGTAAAAACCCAAAACAAATAAAAACAAATATCATTTTCCCCCCCTATGTCACCACGTATACCTTTGCTTGCGACAAGAAATCACAACAACCAGACAGTTCTGGCACTGGCATGGCAGCGAAGCCATTGCAGACATTTTACGCATGCCAATTACGCACAGGCTCATTTTCAACAAAACTGTCCAGGTGATTATGATGGGATGACTTGTGATTTTTTATTAGCTAAATAATCAGAAATGACTACATTGTATTTTAAAAGTCCTTTTTATTGATCAAGGAACCACTAAGAAGCCTTTTGGGGCTGAAATGGCGAAGTAAACTGCCATTTAAAGGGCCATACACACCGTTTAATTTTTAAATGTAAAAGTCACATTGGAGTTTCATAAAAAGCCTTTGATTAATAATGAGAAGTGTCTTAAAATACTGATAAAAAAGTGAAAATAGTGTAACTTTTAAACATATCTGATAAGTAGATGAACTAACTCATGCTATAAAAACCTGCTTTAACTGTCTGATCATTTATTATAAGAAATGTACAAAATGTTTCACTCCATACTGCCAGTTAAACGGAACAAAACTACATGGCCACAGAGTACGTTTCACCCAAATCAGCAGCGTATATTCTTAGCCCTATGCAATATCAAGCACTTTTGCATAGGCATACACTTAGCTTACCATTTAAGCATCTTCATTTATGTGCATATAAATAGATCAGCTCTGTCTACTGGACACATTTTTTCGACCGACTGCTTTGACTGCTTTGCACACAGTGTCAATTACATAGCCTATGCATCATATTTCGGGCGAGTGAAGGTATATAAGCTCGCAGGAGAGGCTGAAGGGTTCACTGCAGTGATCTCATTCAACCGAACGAATCCACTCTAGTCTCTAGATAAATCCCAAGGTGAGTTTCAAAGAGGAGCAGCAAACCTTTAAAAATCTACTGCCTGAAAGCAAAGAGAGCTTCAGGGGCTTCGACTCCAAGCAATGGGATTTAAAAATCGAGGAAAGGGCCAGAATCAGAAGCTCAGAGTTTGGACTAACTGAGGAACCAAATGGAGAAAAAAAAATCTATTGCAGCCAAAGGATATTTTGCCTTGGAGGGCTTTGATTTTGAGAAAATTGGACTACCTTTTTCTGATCATTTTGGGGCTGCCAGAGAGGAATACTCACAGCAAGCAACAAAGAAAAGATATACTGCATGCCATTAAATAAGTTTACATGTAGCTTTTTAACTTTGACTACTGTAATGTAGAAGTGAGGGGGCTTAACATACTAAGATTCAAACTGCGTAACTGTGTCTGATTCGCTGCAGCTCAACTGATGACTTGTCCTCTGCTCTCCTCCCTCAGTAAAAAACCAAAATGGCACTTGCAGGAACCCTGAAGGAGGCTGACATCACTGCAGCCCTCGCAGCTTGCACAGGTAAACCACACGGACATGACACAGCATTGTTCAGGACAGATGCTCAAAAACAGGCAACTCGTCATATTTCAGTATTCTTACTCATTTAATGCCGACTTTCCCGCAGCAGAATACCATTTCTAACTCAGAATCACACTACCAGATTACAGCAAATGGGACTTTAAAAGCAATTTTTGCAGCTTTGAAATGTAACTAAGTACATTTTTAAAGTGCTTCAACTTTACTTAAGCACTTACTACGTCTACTTTACTACATTAACTGCATTTTTGTACTCCTTTACACTTTTTGATGACTTGAGTTACTCTCAGGTTTCGATCATACATACGAAATATATATCACCTTCTGAATTATAACAGCTTAAGATACTCAGATAAATTACTTTTACAGATACAACATGCAATAGTATACACAATTCAATCTAATATAACGTATATAATCCAATTTTATATATTGTACATTACTCTCAAATGGGCTTTTTGATGCTACTATTGTTGTGCCTGACTTAAGTAAGAGTCGAATGCAGGACATTTCATTGAGATATAGGATTTGCAACCCTCATAAATAGTGGTATGTACTTGAGTAAAATATCAAATTACTTTACCCAATGAGCTCTTAACATATACAACCATTTATTTGAACTTGTATCAGTACAGAAAAACCTCTTAAACGCTGAATGACAGTCCGAGCAGAGGTTTGGGAAGAATAGAAACAAACCACCAGACCTTGTAAACGATACCAGGAGAAAACACACTTCACTTTCTGTGTGAAATTCCTAAAACATCTGATCTCATATTTTCTCCTCACAGCTGCTGAGTCTTTCAAGCACAAGGAATTCTTCGCTAAGGTCGGCCTGTCCGCCAAGAGCGCTGATGACATCAAGAAAGCTTTCGGGGTCATTGACCAGGACCAGAGTGGCTTCATTGAGGAGGAGGAGCTTAAGTAAGAACACCTCTTAGACCCTCACTTAAGAAACTCTAAACTATCTCAATTCTACCTCATACTTAACTTACCACTATCTCAACTCTACTTTAGAGTTAACTTACTTAACTTATCCTGAAAGAAATACAATGAGAATAATTGAATGAGATTTTCTGACATCTACAAACCAATCATGATCATGCAGAATAAATATTGAAATGCATTATTTACTGAGTGTCTCCCCTCCTCTCCAGGCTGTTCCTGCAGAACTTCTCTGCCGGTGCCAGAGCACTGACCGTAGGTGAGACCAAGGCTTTCCTGAAGGCCGGTGACATCGATGGTGATGGCATGATTGGAATCGATGGTAAGAAGAAGAAAAATGGGAATCTTATCTGGAAATAAAACCAAATTAAGAAGCTTTAAATATATCTAAAAATATCTTGAAATAACCTTTTTCTTTCTTTGTCTTCCTGCAGAGTTCGCCACCATGGTCAAGGCTTAAATGGAGAATCAGACAACATCCTACATCCCTTCTCTTAATTAAGGAACAACTTGAGCCACGACATAGTCCTCTCTTTTCCCTTTCACTCTCTCTCTCCCACTCACTACACCAGTTTTATACAATTGACCTCTCAACCCCCTGACCGAAAAATCAAGCCTCCTCTCTCTCTCTGTCCACGATGAATGTACCTTTCGAAGTGTATAGCTTGGTTGACTTGTGTCTTTCTCTCTCTCTCACTTCTGTCCTCATTTTACTATGTGAGTTCTGCTTATTGTGAAATCAGCGATGATGCACTTTGATGGAAAACAGGCGAATGATGAGATCATAATAAAGGTTCTTTTTCAATAAAGTCTGACTGGTCTTCAATATGGTTCTGAATTAGAAAATCAAAAAATGCTTTGACAGCAAAGGTACTTTTTATTGCAACAAAAACAGGAAAAATAAACTCATTTTGCAAACTGAATCTCAGCAAGAGATCTTAAACAGTTCCTTCAAAGGAAATCTCAAAAAAAAAATCATGAAAACGCCACAAAGCAAATGGAAACCACTTTGGCTACAAGCAACAGCAAAGCCGAACACTAAACAATTAGCTAAAATGCTAATCTAATGCAACAGCAGAAAAAAGAAAAGTCAGCAAAGATACTCCAACGGGCCTAATACTGACCAATCACAACAGAGCCGGCCAGCTAACCAATCAGAGCAGACTGGGCTCTGATTTCAGACAGAGGGTGAAAAGAGCTGCTGCAACACAGGCAGTATGAGACAAATAAAGAGCTTTTTGAACATCAAAGCATGGAGACATGTCACAGTAGAGACACTACATACTGATATACACCTGAAAATGGGAATAATATTTCCTCTTTGAGCATATTTGAGTAAAGGAAAAGCAAACAAAGCATATGGTTGTTTCTAAAAATCAGTCATTGAGAAGCACCAGACTTAAAACTAGTTTGACACTTATTCCTCAGGGAGAATATCCACAATTGTTAATTGAAATTCTTAATTGGAGGTGCTGTTCCCCTTTAAACATGCTAACATTAGCTTACACAATTGCCACTGTTTACTAGTGTAACACCAGGTATGGTTAGTAGCAGCAAATTGATTGGGCGAGAGTAAGAAAGTGATGCTACTTCTTTATAAAAGTCACAAAGTCTCACACTATAAACATGAAGAAGGTCTTTGTCACCAGCTGTGATGTTAGGAAATAAAAAAACACAGATATAACCTCTTAATCTAGACCAGGGGTGGCAAACTCATTTCAGTTAAGGGGCCACATACTGCCCACTTTGATCTCAAGTGGACCGGACCAGTAAAATCAGAGCATAATAATAACCCACAGGCCCTACATAACGACAATATTTCTGTCTAAGTGCAAATAAGTAGGCAGTATATGTATAATAAGTACATTCAGAAAATGGCCACATTCTAGACCCTGTCTGTCTCGTACCCATCTGACAGCCGCCCTCCAGCTCTCCTCTCTTTCAATGTGGGGTGATTGTTTTATTTAATTATTCTTGGGATGTCCTAAGTGAGGATGTCTCTGCATTGAAGTGCAGCAGCCACACGATGGCGCCTCTGATCCGTCATCAAGTCACAAGGAAGGCTCTCAGTTATTTTAATGGTTTACATTGCCAGCTTTGAATGTGTTTTCTGAGCTCCACTTGAGTCCAGTAGTTTAGTTTCTAGTACAACAAGGGGCTTTGGACAAATAAAAGTGCCGTCACTCACAAAGTGTTAAGTCAGCTTCAGTGCATGGTACTACGTTTGAGAATAATGAGATGTATTCCCCTGGTTCTCGTTACAAAAAGGCCTCCCCTCTGTGATAATGACATTAGTGCTGTTGTGCTGATTGTTTGAATGGTTCCTCTTTGCAGACAACAAACTCAGAGTGGACAGTTCTCATGGAGATCAGATGCAAACCTTGAAAACATCAACAATAAAAAAAGTTCCACACACGACCCCTCAACGTGCAGTAGGTCAGGTGTGTGCATGTGTGTGTAGATGAAGAAGTCATAATACAGGAACTTGATCAAGTATCTAACTCTCATAAATGAATTAAGAACGATTTGAGCTTATAATTGCATTTTTTTTTTTAAATGCAAATACTTCTTTGACATTTTTGTAATCGGGGAAAACAGAAACATTAATAACAATAATAAAAATAATAAAAATACTGTTATTATTTATTTATTTGTATTATTATTGTAATTATTTTTGTACTATTTTTTTGTATTTTTTTAAGTTTATTTCTCTAAATATTTTTTTTATTTTCTCTTCTAAACTGGATTGCCATAAGAACAAATCGTGTACTTTAAACGTGAACACACATCTGTAAGTGAAACATGTACATTTGTTGTATTAACCTGTCTTGTCACTAACATGAAGTAAATTGATCAGGAAGTTCTTTTAGACGGTTCTGCTCTTAATAAATGATTTCCTGTTTTTCATCTTCCTCTGGAATAGGATCCTACATTGTTTGTGTCTAAACAGGTTTCAACAGGTTTTCAGGTCAAATGTAACCATACGTTCCCAAAAACAGTGAGGTTTGGAGTCCTTTATCTTTCCCCGACAAAGCTGGTGATATCAGTGTGATACAAAATGTAAGAGGGGGATAACCTCTCTCTGGTGAGCCCTAAGGAGATTTATGACCCGCTGCTCTGGGCATCTGAATTCAGGAGATTATTCAGAATAAAACCAAAGAGAGAAAGGAGGTCTGATTAAATTTGAGATGTGGTTAATCTTCCACACATGCACCTGCTGACAGAAAGCAGAGTTTTATGACATCAGAGAGGGACAAAGAGAGCAGTGTGCAGCGGAGAGGCAGTGAAGGTTAATTGGGCAGGTGAGGAACTCGAGGAGGCGGCGGCCGGCTGGGGGAACATTTGATACGCACACAGGTTGGAAACTCAAGCATCCTTCAGTGCATCCACCCCTGAGTATATAAGAGAGAGGCAGCTGTCAGCGGCACCACAAAGTCTTATCTCTCCATCTGCTGCTGCTGCTGCTGCTGCTCTGTCTGGACGCTTAGCAACGCTCTGCACACAGCGGTGAGTCCAGGTGTGCTACCTGCTGAGGAGGCATTGACTTTCATTCCTTTATTTGTTATTTTTGCAAGTTTTATGCATGCTTATGATTGTCTGAACTTCTTTGTAAGCTAAAAACGGAATGGTTGCAACTAAATTACCAAAGCTATCTACTGAAGGGACAAAGGAATGGATTATTGAATTGATAAAAAAGTGTTTTTAATGCTTTTTGCTCAATATTAGGATTTGTTCTCAGCTCACTAATCCTTTATTTCTATAAGACATTCCTGTAAAGGATAAACAGACTAGATTATACTTCCTCAATTTAAGCTAATGTGATGGGGGAAAAGCATATTATTAATATAATGAGAAACGTTCTCAAAATAACAGCTTAATATCTCAAATAATATATGTTATTTTGTGAAAAGTTACTTATTGTTTTGCGATACTGCGTCATTATTTGAGATAATAACTCATTATTTTGATAATTTCCCTCATTTTGAACACTTTTTGAATTACTACGTTTTTATCTTTTTAGCCACCATATCTTTGAACTCTTAAGTATTTGAGTGACTGTACTCAAATGATTGTAGAGTAGAGTTGCAGGTTGCATGACATTTCGTGGTTCAAGATTTTTTATTTTGTCATCCGAACCTACAGTGTAGTTATGCCGATGAAAATCTTAGGTCACAGGCTTCTCCAACACAATAACACAGATAAACAGAGAAATATAGTGCGAGTAAATAGTAAATACAAAAAGAAAAATAGTTTTAAAAAGTGAAGAAAATAGATAAATAATTCCTAAGTAGCAGATGAATGTTGTACAGTTTTACTTTTTGTTCAAGAAAGAGCAGTGTATAATTGTTTGAAGAGCAGGAGAGGATGTTTCAACACTCTCTGATTCTATGTGTATTCATTTGTAAATATTGTACTTGGGCAAACATATTTCCTGAGAAGGGACCAAATGATAATGACACTGTCAAGGGTTTTGCATTTGTTTCCATATAATAGAATAGATATAATAAGCTCACCCCCACCTTCCCACCCAAATCATTTTCATACAGTCCCCAAGTGCCAATTACCCTGCACAGCCTTGCAAATCCAATTAAGCGGAGCAAATAACATCAGTAATTATGAGGCGCCAGGGGAACGCCAACCAGGAAGCCTAATGAATCACACATAGCACATAACGTAATTATTATGACTTTATAAAAAGGAAAACACACTGGTAGCAAAGAGTATATTCTTTAAAGATGTGAGCTGTATTTTTACTTAATTCCTTTCTCCTTTTTCTGGAAACTTCAGCTTTTTTGTCAAAACCACTATGACTGCAGTTAAAAGGATCATGATATTAACCTGCAAGAGTGTGTGTGTGTGTGTGTGTGTGTGTGTGTGTGTGTGTGTGTGTGTGTGTGTGTGTGTGTGTGTGTGTGTGTGTGTGTGTGTGTGTGTGTGTGTGTGTGTGTGTGTGTGTGTGTGTGTGTGTGTGTGTGTGTGTGTGTGTGTGTGTGTGTGTGTGTGAATAATTTACAGAGCTTTTCTTTGACCCTTCAGGACCAAAATGTCGCTCACCTCCATTCTTTCGGCTGAGGCCATTGAAAACGCTATCAAGGACTGTCAAGGTATCTCCTCTCTCTCTCTCTCTCTCTCTCACACACACACACACACACACACACACACACACACACACACACACACACACACACACACACACACACACACACACACACCCACACACTGCCTGCCTTACCCATTTTTTAAGCCACTTATTATTCATAGATGTGCCATGCGCAAGCAAATTATGCTGAATCCACAACTTCAGAATTAAGATAATAGCTTTATCTTTAACTTACTAAAGCCAAACTTAATTATAATAAAATGCACAATAATTCCCAACCACAAATGATTAATCAACCTACTTCTAATCGGAGTCAAGAGTGAGATCTTAGAAACACTCTCCGATATTATTATCTTGGCTGTATTGTTCTCATATTGTACATTATCTTCTCCACTAAAGCCATAGAAAGCTTAGACTGCATTTCCAAGGGTTTTCAATCTCCTGTCTCCTGGATTTAAAAGATAAAAACACAGCTAGAAAATCTCCCACCTGGACTGCAGCCATGTGTTTAATCTCCATATCAGCTTCCACCTTGCTGAACCTCATGGGTCAGCTATTTTTTTTTTTTAAGTCTAGGGTTGTTTTTGACTTTGTGTTTTGCAGCTCCGGAGTCATTCTGCTACAAAAAGTTCTTCAAGCTGTGTGGCCTGTCCGCAAAGACGCCCCAGGAAGTCAAAGATGTCTTCCAGATTCTCGACGAGGACAACAGCGGCTTCATCGAGGAGTCTGAGCTCAAGTGTGTGAAACGTAGATTTGGGATGTATGATGATGATGTAATACACTAACCATTGATTACCTTCTGATTATGTAATGTATTGGTGCCTTAATTCACAAAAATGCACTGGAAAGAATCATATATCTTCCTCTATCCAAAAGGTTTCTTCAACTAACATAATTTACCGGTAAAATTATTTACACTGAGTTCCTGACCTAGACCCTACTTCCTCAGGAAATGTGTGTGTGTGACAGAAGGAAGGATTTAGTACATGACGTCACACAGTGGTATGATTGGGATGGCACCATTAAGCTGTCCACAATGAGTAAAGCTTGTTATGACCTTAGTGTTATGTTATTCAACCTTAAAGGACGACACAAGCCGTGCATTTAGGAATAAGATGGCATGATATGGGATATGGGTAATGATAAGGATATCGTTTTACCGATAATTGTTTTTCTTTAATTAAATAAAATAAAAGTAATTTCAAACCATCTTTTATCCAACAATTTTAACTGAACACAAGAGGCACACCAGAAAAGGTCTATTGTCTACTAATACTTTCTTTCAACTTACTCAACGTGTGTGTGTGTGTGTGTGTGTGTGTGTGTGTGTGTGTGTGTGTGTGTGTGTGTGTGTGTGTGTGTGTGTGTGTGTGTGTGTGTGTGTGTGTGTGTGTGTGTGAGTAGGTTCTTCCTGCAGCGGTTTGTCCCCGGGGCGCGGACACTGAGCGAGGCAGAAACCAAGACCTTCATCTCAGCAGCTGATGATGACAGTGACGGCAGAATTGGAGCAGAGGGTCGGTGTCTGATTTCTCAGATTGCATTCAGACAAACTCATGATGCAGGCAGGAGTTATCTCATTAGTTGGAATTGTTTGTTTGTTTAAGTCAAACAGAGACAGCTTTTTTGAATGCAGCGTAGAGCACTTGTTACCTGGACATTATGAGATACATCTGTCTAAATGTTATGATTTACTTCGTTCACATTGACGGAACATGCTAGAAAACATTGCATTAATTTGATCCTTTACTTTTAACTCTTGGAACAAAATTGGGTGAGAATTTACATGCGTTTAAAAACTAAAGACAACATTTAAGGCAACACTTTACTGCGGCACCTGGGTTCAAATGTAGGAGAACTGCGTGTTTTGGGGGAACAGAAAACATGCATATAAGTTTACCATAGCTAGTCTTTTGTTAGATTAAATACAATGAGACTTTGGACATCTTGAATCATTCCTGATGCGAACAACTTTTTGGATTGAACGTTAACACTGTGTACTGTTTGCTAACAGTAAGACTGACCAAGAATAACAGGCATAACTTGTCTGCATTAGCATTGCTTATCATGATCAGTTTAAGTACGTGCGCATCCGTAATAGCAGCTAGTGTTTGTGATCTGATTAAATCTTTATTATAAGATGCGTTAGACTTTTAAACTATAGGTTTATAGACATACTGTTGTTTGTACTGTAGCATTGTTACTTTGGAGCTCAGAGATACAACTCTTATGTCTTTCTTTAACGTTTGTTAACAACAACAGTGAGTACTTAAAATGTTTTTTCCAATCCTACAGTTACCAACAAAATCTGAGTTTAGCTTTCTTACATAATAGGATAAAGGATTTGGACAATCCAAAAATGTGGACCATTGCATTCAGTGATTATTTGTGCATGTGATTAACATTAAGGTCCGTTTTAACATGCCTTTCTTCCTGTAGAGTTCCAGACCATGGTGCAGTCCTGAGTTTTTCCCATGAAAACAGCTCAAGCCTTCAGGTCTGCAGCCCTCTCCTCGCCTCTGGAGTCTAAAGATCCTCCACTCCCAGTGATTTATTTTGTTTTCTACTAACTTATGTGTGGCCTAATTGTTTTTCCAGACACTGTGTCCAGTTAAAGACAACAGACTGTCAATGTGTCTTTTTCCACTTGGAAAACACTGTGCACACCCCACCTCTGTCAATGAATGAGATGAATAAACGTGTAGAAACACAGATCACTTCTTTGTGTTCACTTCTTCTTGGTTAAACAGGTTAACATTATTAAAACCTCACTCATATAATACGACATAAACGTGCAAAAATAATGCATGAATGTACTTAAATAGTAGCTGATTCCGCAAAAGCATAATCCATAAAAGTGAGAGCAGGGAATAAAAGCATCACAGGAGTTTTTGTTGCATTTCTAAATAACACATATCAAAGAAAATGCTTAAGTGCAAGATGCTGCAAACTAGGTACATTATGGTATAATTTGAAACAAGGAAATACAAAAAAATGACCAGGTGTTTCCAAAAGTATAGTATTCTTGATTTGTTAACTAATCCAACCAAACAGCACAGCACACAATAGAGGAGTTGTACGAGGATGTAATCAAACGCAAGATCAAACAAGAGAAGGCCCAGGACTAAGTTTTATTGAGACAAAGCAAATGTTTAGCTTGGTTACGATTGATGGGGGTTAATAGCGTCACTGTAATCCAGAGTTTAACGTGAGTACTTTAACCTCTTTGCAAACAAGAGCATGAACAACTCCCAATATTTAGAAGCTTAAACCAAACATTAGTGTATGAAACCACATCCTTGACTACTTTTTTATTTCATAAATGTAAGGTTATAAAACAGGGGTCTCATGTAGCCAAAGCACAATAGTATGTGAATATGGTTGTATCTAAGAAACAGCAAAGAGTAAAATCAAAAAGTTGGTATCTATAAACTCATAACATGAATGTCAAATATGCACACATGCTGAGTAAACACATAAAAACCAAAATCATATGAAAGACATATCAAACACAATTGTAACGTTTTTTTTAAATGTTCCTATAATATCTTCCTGTCTTTGAATCTTGATTAAAAAGTGTGATTTTTGTTCTGATGTGAAAATATCAAACGTCATACTGTTGGATACATTCCCAAAGTATGTCCATAGAGTACAATACTTTAGTTTAGACCAATCACAACAAATGTTGTAGGATTTTTTTATATCAAGCTAAATAGTTTGGGCGAAATAGATAACACATAATTAATTTTACTTTCTCCCTTGACTCAAAACTAAATTATGAATTCACTGATATGAAGTAGGAACCTTTATTTGTCTTTATTTGGTACACGGACAGTACAATATGTGACACCGCGCTGTCAAAAGCAGGAAGTTAAGAATGTAAAGTATAATGCGGCATCTCCTCTCATTGATCTCATTTACTCATTATTTATTAGAATTAACACAATCTCTAAACACAAGGATATGCAGGTGTTGGGTCTTGGCTCTGTGAGGTGAGTGATACCTTCGTATTCTTTCTGTCACTCAGTTTTCCCCCAACGGAAAACACAACTCAATGTTAGCATTGAAGCTAAGCGGCTAACTAGCTGCTCAACGGTCAAATTGCCATAACAACTGTCGTTAACTGGCTTTTTAACCGTTACTGTTAACTGGTTGTACTTGTTAACATACAGAAACAACGCTATGTTTTTGTAAAAGCAAAGAAATACAGTAATTTGTTGTCAGATCTAGTCTGACATGTTACCTGCATCACAGCAGCTCCATTCGCAACATCAGACAAGGACAAATAATAAGACACGATACAAGGAAAACAAACATTTAACATAACTTCACTTAACTTATTAAAGTCGTAATTTAAAAAACAGCGAGTGTGTAAAGAGGTGTTTCTCCTCTTCAGGGTTTAGTTTAGCGCGAAAATACTACACAGGCTTAACCAGAGCAGTCACGGTGCTACATTTACAATGAGTGTAAACAACAGCAATAAAAGAACATAAAACGGCTAGCAGACTAAAACATGTATTTGATGCAGAAGTACAACGTGTTTAATTGTGGTTATTCAGATACTGTACCAAAGGGAAGATAAACATACGTAAGCTTTTCCTTATATATCTTATGGCTGCTAGCTTACTTACAAGTTCAACTTTTAACAATAAAATATATTCAAAACCTTAATAACTTGTTGTAGTTAGGGTACCTAATGCTGTGGTTTATTTGCATTGGATCAGCAAAACATTTAAATACTTCCCAGGTAGTAATGTATTTTTAAGGGAGCATTGGTGCATTTTACTCGAAAAAAATTGCATTACATTTACAGTTGATTTAACCTACAGCTAATGCAGTCTATTACAACAGCCCTGCAATAATAACTCCTTCTTACATGAAGCTTATGCATAGTTTTTGTTTTACATTCAACTTGACGTCTTCCTTTGAATAATAATAATAATGGGTTTCATTTATAAAGCACTTCAAATCCCAAAGTGCTACAAGCAGTGAGCATGAACAGTATAAAAACAGTACACAACACGGTAGAATGAATAAATAGCAATAAAAAACAAACAATACAAATAAAATAAAATAAAAGGGTGGTAATAGATAAAAGGTTTAAGGAAAGGCTCTGTTGAACAGATGGGTTTTGAGGCCTTTTTTAAAAGCTTCCACGGTCTGTGGTGCTCTCATGTGGTCGGGGAGAGCGTTCCACAGACTGGGAGCCGCCGAGCAAAAAGCCCGGTCTCCCATAGTACGGAGCTTAGACCTGGGGGGTTTGAGGAGGTTGGAGTTGCTGGAGCGGGTGGTCCGCAAGGAGGTATGGGGGGTGAGGAGTTCCTTGAGGTAGGGAGGGGCAGTCCCATGGATACACTGGTGGGTGAGGATGGAGACCTTGAATTCGTAATAAGGATGGGGGTGATGTGATCATATTTGCGCACCCTCATCAAATCAATCTTTGAGGCCATAATGTGACGCAGATTTATTGTTTTGCCCTAAACTGACAATTATCAATCGTATTAAGAGCATGTAGACTTTATCAGAAACACTTTACAGTATTTTAGACTGCCTTAGCTTTGCGTAGGACCCTAGGTGCACAAAATGCTCTGAAGAATATGATTTATGTCTTCGTCTTATGCATGGGTCTGGAAACAAATCCAAATCTGCAGATCAAACAATAGCTGGATAACAGATTTTTGGGGTTAATAATCTTAATCCTATAATCCAAAAACAATCCTGTTAGTAGTAGTTTATTATTTTTATCGTCCAGCTCTGTCCTGTTACAGTATGTGATGTCATTTCTTTTCGTTCTGCAGGCACACGGCATGCTAAGCAAACAGTCTTTGGAGCAAAGGAAATCCAGACACAAGTCCCACTAATGTTGATGATTAGGTAAAGCGTGATTGTGATGATGCAACGCTGACATAGAGGGCTTTATCTGTGTATCACTGTCTGTCAGCTGTCTCTCTGTGTCGTTACAGTCCCAGGATGGCCTCAGGAATGCAAGAGAAACAGTTCACGGCATCTCTGCTCAATTTCTTCGTTTACAACCCAACATTTGGACCACGGGAAGGAGAGGTGATACAGAAATGCTGAGCACATGTTTTACACCTGTATCTGTGTACTCGGGTTATACTCGGGTTATTCAAGGTTGCATTTTTTGTCTTTTCAAGGAAGAGAAGAAGATCTTGTTTTACCACCCGAGTGAAGTGGAGAAAAACGAAAAGATCCGTAATGTGGGTCTTTGTGAAGCCATCGTACAGTTCACAAGGTGGGTTCAGTACTCTAAACAGAAGCAGAGCCTTAAAGCCACAGCAGCATTTCCCATGACATTATACTGACTGGGTGCCTTCTGGTGTGTTTATTGATCCCTTTGGCGTCATATCAAGACTTGCCATGGATTGCAAAAAGTGTCTAAGATCATTGCATAGCTTAATTTGGCGAGCTCTGTTAAAGAAAACTAAATGAACGAGTCATTCTGTGAACCTGGACTGTAACAAAATAGGGAAATGTCGCATTAAGTGTTCAGATACACACTTATACATACAGGATCTACTTTGTCTGTAAAAACACAAAATAGGAGGGTTGATCTTGTTTGGATGTGTCTTCTTTGTCTTCACGGTCATTTCTTCTATCTTCCAGGACGTTCTGTCCAACCAAACCAGCTAAATCCCTGCACACACAGAAGAACCGGCAGTTTTTCTTTGAGCCCGAGGACAATTTCTGGATGGTCATGGTATCTTAAAGGCTCCAATGTTACATTACTTGCACAGTATTCAGTCTGTTTGTCTAGAGCTTGTTGGATTGTATGAATTTAATCCGTTTGTATACACTGTTAATTCCTCAGGTGGTTCGGAACCCAATGATCGAGAAACCAAACAAAGATGGCAAACCTCCCACGCAAGAATATCAGGAAGAGGAAATACTTGTGAGAGATACTCGTCAACGTCTGTATTTAAGTCATTGAATATGGTCACATCCATTTGTTTCTCATCATGCTCCTTTGACTTTGCAGGACACCGTTTATGGTGCGGTAGTTAAGGAATGCTACAGTATGTACAAGGTGAGTTCCAGGATGTTGCATACCCGTGTGTGTGTGTGTGTGTGTGTGTGTGTGTGTGTGTGTGTGTGTGTGTGTGTGTGTGTGTGTGTGTGTGTGTGTGTGTGTGTGTGTGTGTGTGTGTGTGTGTGTGTGTGTGTGTGTGTGTGTGTGTGTGTGTGTGTGTGTGTGTGTGTGTGTGTGTGTGTGTGTGTGTGTGTGTGTGTGTGTGTGTGTGTGTGTGTGTGTGTGTGTGTGTGTGTGTGTGTGTGTGTGTGTGTGTGTGTGTGTGTGTGGTACAGTGTGTAGGTGCGTGTTGTACAGTGAGTCCGTAGATGCGGCGGACAGATGGGTCTCACTTGGTTTGGTGTCCTCTGCTTACTTTTGGCCCGTAATCTCAATTCCCCATTTCAGCGACCAGAGAGAGAGGGGGGGGGGGGGATATATCCAGTCTCTGATTTTGTTACGTTATTATGAGAGTGCTCTCATACTTGTTTGATTCTGAAATTGTATATATTTATGTAAATATATATGTGTGTGTGTGTGTCTGCATCTGTAGCCTGTTATTGTCTCATTACTCGCACTGTGAATGAATTCAAAGTAAATATATAAGTCATCATGAACACATCCGTCCATCAGACAGAGGGCTGCTGTGCCTCCTGTCATCATTAATGGACGTCTCTTTAAAATGACCGCTCAGAGGAGAGGAGTTCTCATTTCTCTAACCGCCTGCTGCTTCCCCTCCTCTCTCCTCGATTCCCCTCCTCGACTCCTCCGCTCGCATCTCCTGTGGGCGGGACTAAGAGGATAGGAGTCAAGGAGGGGAAATTAGAGTTTTGAGAAGCCTTCACAGTCTGCGTGATAGGTTAAGGGGCGGGACACCTCTAAGTGGATGACCAATCACAACAGAGCCGGCCAGCTAACCAATCAGAGCAGACTGGGCTCTGGTTTCAGACAGAGGGTGAAAAGAGGTGCTGCAGCACAGACAGTATGAGAGAAATAAAGAGCTTTTTGGACATTAAAGCAAGGAGACATGTCCCAGTAGAGACACTAAATATGAACCTGAAAACTAGGATAATATTTCCCTTTTAAATATGTTGCTATTTTTGTATGTTCCCACTTTTGTAAATAGAGACCTACACCCCTACAGTGTTTAATTTTCTGGCATTTTCAATTAAGAATATCATCTTAACAGTGATTTTTTTTCTTGCAGCTCTTCAATGGTACGTTTGGCAGAACAGTGGAGGCCGGAGGAGCGGAGCTGCTCATCCAGAAGCTTGAAAAGTTCTTCTACCGGGTAACAAGTCATTATGTTTGTTTACTTTGCGAACAGTAACTTGACCTTTCTTTGACAGCTTGATTCATTGAAATGGATGCGCAGATAGTTATTTATAAAAAGTCAGTCGATCGTAAATGTTTTCTGAAGGGCTGGTCACCTCTGAAGATATTGACATTGTTTCTTTTTTAAATACTCTCGTGGGTAAAGCTGCTGAGAAGATGTTTGCAGTCATGCCTCATTTCCTGAGATATTTCTGTCTGCCTGGTCTCATTTCACCTCGGTGCAGCGTTGCATTACACTTATGCAAGAGTATAAAACATTTATTTATATTAGGGAATACCCTCCTTAAGTTTAACACAGGCTTCCCTCCCCTCCATGTAACCCAAAGACAGAGAAAGAGAGAGGCCGTGGTGTGCGTATCAGAGGTTGAATGTCAGGATGTTGCAAAGCGCGTCAGTCAGAGAGTTTCTTATACCTCTGTTTTTATTACACTGTAAGCAAGCACTTGTTAGGCGGGTAAACTAACCCCTTTCTCCTGCGTCTCTTGGCAGTATCTGCAGACGCTCCACTTGCAGTCCTGCGATTTGCTGGACGTTTTCGGAGGCATCAGCTTCTTCCCGCTGGACAAGATGACCTACCTGAAGATCCAGTCCTTCGTCAACCGAGTGGAGGAGAGCCTCAGTCTGATCAAATACACGGCCTTCCTGTATAACGACCAGCTTATCTGGTACACACTTTGTTCCCGCTCACTTTTTTTTTAAATCCACCTGTGGGTTAATTCAGGCCGCAACCTTACACGTATCCAACGCAACATCTACAGGCACATTGTGGCATGCTGGGTAAACAGAGGTGGCTCTAAACACAGCCTGTAATCCTCCTGGTGTGTCACTAGCCTTTTGAATAACACTGACAGCCACCTGGCTCTGTGTGTGAGCGCAGGGGGATTACATGGTTTGTAATGAAATGACTTTAGAACAGAGTGAGCTTTGGCAGAGAATCGAGAAAAGCTATTGAATGTTGCCTAACTTAAGCTGTATGGGTTTCATTAAAGCCTGTTTACAACCCTTTCCAAACTGGTCTCAGAGCCAGGATTTGTAATGTAATGCGTAATACTGTGTGTTGTGACGATTTCATTTTCTCCTTGTTGGGTCTGTAGGAGCGGACTGGAACAAGAGGACATGAGGATCCTGTACAAGTACCTGACCACCTCGCTGTTCCCCAGACACTCTGAACCAGAGGTGAGGGGGGTGGAGTAGTAAGAGTTATTAATACACTCTATGGTGGCCTCAAAGTATTTGACAATCCATTTGTTTACAACTGATAGTCACAAACCAGGCACCATACACCCGCTAGCATTGTGACATATGAGGGGATCATAAAAGTGAATTCTTTCTATGAAACTCCATGAACTGGGGGGCTAAAAAGAAACTTGTTTTTAATTGGAGCAGAGTAGGGCTGCTCGATTATGGCAAAAATCATAATCTCGATTCTTTGGGTCGATAATTGATATCACAATTATTAAAAAACGATTATCCATTTACTTTGAAAACATCCATTTATTGAGAAAAAAAATGTGAACAGTATGTTTTTAACTGTTGATTACCCTGAACTTTAAATATAACTCAACTGAAAAACCAATACAAAAAATGTATAATATTAATAAAAAAATAATCGTTTTATTCCGATTACGTTGTTTTCGTAATCGTTGCAAGCCATAATCGTAATTGCGATTTAAAATACGATTAATTGAGCAGCCCTAGAGCAGAGCAGTGTTGCACAACTCATCGGACAAATGATTGTTTTGCTCATTATCTGGCACGTTTTTATTGTGCAACTTCAATGGTCCTGAGAGTGTTTTTTCTTTTTGCCAGTGAGTTCCCTATGTAGTCTTTACCATAGGACTCCTGAGATAGTCAGTAGTTAGTAGCGAATGATTTGGTACACAGCCAAAATGAATATCTATAGAAAGTACAGAGAACAATAGTGTGCTTCTCCCTGATGATGGATGGTATAAAAAATGTAATGTGATCTACACACAGCTCTTAATATTAATGATCCAGACATGACTACTGGCCTGAACATGAGCTGTGATTGTTCCCTTTAAAGCTATCCCACTCATTTTCACTTCCTCTAATCATCCTTCTCGTCTCTTTCATCTTGTCGTCCCTTCAGCTGGCGGGCAGGGACTCTCCCCTGAGGCCCGAGGTGGCAGGGAACCTGTTGCATTATGGGAGGTGAGTCCCAGGTCTCATGTATCTGTGTACACACTTAAGTGGAATAATGTGGTTTCAACCCATTGACATTAATGAGCACTGCCTGCAGTCAACCGCGATATTTAAGGAGGTTCCTCCCTTGGCTAACACTTATTGTTGTTAAGCAAGCGAGCCTAGGAGTCATGGTATTTATTCATCTGCAGGGGTTGAAATCCACTTTATATTCAGTTTCAATGTATTGTGTTACATTAGAAAGTTTGCTCAGATGTTTGCTGTCTGACAACTTCTATCTGCAGGATATTTGAAGTTTCTGAGAGTGAAGTAGAGCTGCTGCTGCTGCTGCAGAAGACTGACTCCTGGTGACATATCACGGGATTAAATAAAGTTTTAAAGCTGGATTACATTTATATTTGAAGGCCAGAAAAAGAGTCACATTTGGGGTAAAGTATAATATTTAAGATTAAAAGATCCATGCAGGGAAAGCTACACCAGAGAGTCACATGTTACTATGGCTCCAGTTCATATTTAGTGGTATCCTTGGAATCCAGTGTAAAACAACAAACCCCTTGTTCAGTCTGTCGCTTATCTTTAGGATCAGTCATGGAGGAATTTAGGGTCAAAGGGTTCTGGTCCCTTTTTAGAAAAAAGAAATGGAGCTTGATCAGCTCTGTTTCAGTCCAGATCAAACCTTGGTCCCAGATATTGACACAGTACTGGCCCTTTTGCTGTGTCATATGAATATTCCCAGGTCATTATTCGTACCCATTTTGCCAACCCCTCTGACCGCTCCACTACTGCCACCATGAGGCAAAATCATCCAACGTGAGCAACACTTATATGCAAGTCATAAAAACATTAAAGATCCATCCATTATTTGTTGGTATGGTGGACGTAGAGGCTTTAAGTACTCTACATGTGTGGCATAGTTACCACCCCATGCAATTCTTCTTGAATTAGGCCAACTGTTTCTACAGGATGTCTTTTATAACATTTTGGATTCATATGAAATGTACTGAGTAAAATCTCTGTTACCAAAAGGAGGAACTTTGTTTTAATCACCTGATGGCTTGTTCTCCAACACCAACGGCACATGAAACTTAAAGGGCCCATGTCACGCTTTCCTGGTTATTACCCCCTTGTGTGTTATGAAGGTTTTTCTGCATGTAAACGGTCGGCAGAGTCACAAACCCTCAAAGTACACCCTGTAGGGAGTAAAACTCTAACACAGAAAAAAGACCTGTCTGTGCTGCCCCAGAACGCCTCGTTGGACATTTTTCTTTTTCAATTTTTTTCTTCCGGGAACGAATTGACGTAACGACGACCCCTCCGTGGATTGGTCCAAATGGAGCCGTTACGTTAAGACTCTGAGATGCTGTATGAGAAACCAATGAGATTTGGGAAAATTGCACAATATAAATCTATTCTAGTTAGGGATGGGTATCGTTTGAAATGTATAGATTCCGGTTCTTATCGATTCCGGTTCTTATAGATTCCCCGCTTCGATTCCAAAATTGTAAAAGAAAGAGGTCAAACGTTTATATAACAAAAATATCTTTATTCTTTTAAGCTTTAACTGACATTTTTACAAATAAAAAATATACATGCAATACAAATGTATTGCACAATAGCTGTGCTTTATTTTAACTGAGCTATGCCTGTGGCAAGCTATTAACAGGCATTACACTGTGCCTTGTCTTTTTCTTTTTTAGTGTAGTGGAGCTTTAGAGCGTTTACCGCGACCCATCTTTGGTGTTATGAAGTGAACTCATGAACTCGTGAACTGTCTACGGGAGGGCGGGGGGAGCCTCGCTGCGGGGCAACTGTGGACCTTTGTCGCCTGTCAGCGCAACTTACATGATGCCGTTTAAAAAAATTAAAGGCGGTGCCGGCCGTCAGCGTACCGAGCCGGCCGCTCTGTGATTCTCCAGAACACACAGATGGCCAGTCCGCCCTTACCCTGTATTCCACCGGGTCACGGCGGCGCAGACGGACCCGGTGGAATACAGGGTCTACCGCGTTTAGGAACCGTTAAGCAGAACCGAAATTGTGTATTTTGTATGGGTACCCGGTACCCGGCATTTTCTTATAGGTTCTCATCTGCAACCGAGTTTCGGTTCCCAACCCTAATTCTAGTAGACCTCAACAATGGAATTATGATCAGTAGAAATGGCCATGACATGGGACCTTTAACATTTATTTATTTGAGTCTCTGACTCTCACTCATTCTCTCTCTTCGGTCCTCCCCAGGTTTCTGACGGGACCTACAAATCTCAAAGATCCTGAGGCAAAATTCAGATTCCCTAAAATATTTGTCAGCACAGAGGACGGCTATGAGGAGCTGCACCTGATCGTTTATAAGGTAAGGTGGAGCAAAATATGATCTGCTGTTTTTTCACAGGCTTTATTGAAATGTATTAAAACGGTGATTCATCTTTTAGAATGATTTTCATAATCTGTCAATTTAATTCCACTGCTCTTTTTTGGATTAGACGGCTGAGTTTTAAAATGATGAAGTGTGTCTCATCATCACATTGATGTTGTTTCTAACCTGTGTGACCTTGACTCTGCATTTAACCTGATCTGATCTTTTCCAGGCGATGAGCGCGGCAGCTTGCTTTATGATCAGTGGTGAGTGTGCACCCATAGAGCGCCACAGTGACGCGTCCTAAAACCCGGAAGGAAATACTACTTCGACAAAAGCTAAATGTAATCTCTCCATAGGATTTTGGAAAATAGCTGGAAATAAGGTCTGTGGTTGAGACACATTTAAGAGACGGATCTCGTTTGGTTCAGCCGGATAATATCCACATGTCTACACTACTTTTATAATGTTCAAATCATAAATCTAATCGTCAGAAGCAAAATGCTAACGTTATGCTATAAACGAACTACAGCAGGGTCGCTGCTTCAACGTCACGCCAACTTAAGATCAATATTCAAACATACAGATTCTAAATGGTACAAGTTGAAGCGTTTGTTTTCACAGTTTGCAGGAGGGAGGTACTTGCTTTCAAGCAGAACAGGGCAAACAAACTTAGAGGAGTGTTTACGTGTTCGGCGTAATGACGTACAACGGCCTCGACAACTTCTGTAGTCCTATTCAGCCACTTGGTAACAACCATTGTTTTTCAGACACGTCAACTCTTCAGAAATCATCAGTGGGGTCACTGCTGATGGATTTAATGTCGTAGAACAAAACGTGACCTGTCTCTTCAATGTGTCTCAACCACAGACCTTACTTCCTGATATTTTCCTAAACCCTATGGAGAAATTGCATTGCTTTTTGGAGAAGGAACCGGAATTGGTAACATGCTAACTTACTTCCTGGTTTCAGGATGCGTCACTGTGGTACTCTATTACACTGACTTTAAAAAATACAGATAACTTCCACTCCCCTTCTCCTGGTTATTTTCACAGAAGATCTTATTATTTAGCTATTTAACTTGCTTCTCTCCCCTGTCTCTTCCCAGCCTCCGTGGAGCTGACGAGGGATTTCTGCGAGCAGCTGGACGCCTTGGTGGGCCCTCAGCTCACTCTGCTGGCCTCTGACATATGTGAACAGTTCACAGTAAACCGCAGGATATCAGGGTCAGTTAATCATCCACCACTTTCACAATCAACAACTCACCACACTGTGTGAAAAGTATTTATTTTACATGAAGACTAACTGGTCAAATTTTTCAAAAATGGTCATCCGTTGTGATTTTGGTTTTGTCAATTTTGCCAACAGACCAAAATGTAAAGCTTGAATTTTAGAAATCAAAGGAGCATTGTGATGACGGTTCAGTGTAAGCATACTTTCAAAATCCTGTCTTGAGTTGTCCCTCTTTAGAGTTTGTAATCATCGCTGAAACTAATGAAGAATATTGTTAGTTAAATCTGGTGTAAAATTGAAAAGAATCGACCATAACATTTTAACGTTTGCGAAGATGGACACAGCAATGTTTTCCATTCAAATAACTTGAGAGATCTTTCGGTTATCAATCAAATGATTAAATAAATTAACTGAAAATAATCAACTTTTTTACTCTTTAAGTAGAAATGCCAAATATTTCAGTTGTAAGAATTTCAGCTAGAATTGCTTATTTTTTGTCTTATTTGTTAGTAAACTGGTTGTTTTGAGATTTTTCCCTTGTTTTTGAAACTGTGTAGGTAATCAGTTATTATTAAATTAAATAAACAATAAATAAATGTTAGCGATACATCATGAACAGGCAAAAAACGGTTCCCAGAATGTAGCAGGAGAAAAGTCAGTGATTCATTACTGCATTTAAACATTATCAACTTTTACGATACGTTTTGAATATCTATAGAAAGTACAGAGAACAATAGTGTGCACTCCAAACACTCTGCTTCACCCTGATGATGGACGGTATCAAAATGTAATGTGATCTATACACAGCTCTTAATATTAATGATCCAGACAGAGCGTACATGACTACTGGCCTGAACATGAGCTGTGATCGATTAATCGTTCAGCCCTACTTGGGTATCAGTTACTCAATTAATTTAAACAATCGATTCCTTTTTAGTGCTACATCATGAACAGGCGGTAGCAGGAGAAAAGTCAGTGGTTCATTACTGCTTTTAAACATTAGTATCTTTTACGATACGTTTTATTGCCTTGGTCAGAAGGTTACTGCTTCAATTGGTCGCAGCAGCCATGTTGTTAATCTTCAGTTTACAGTGCCTTTTGTATTAACTCTGGCAGCAACAGCGGAGCCTATAATACCATTTGATATGGTCGGGGCTCTACCTAGGGGTAACTCAAGCAGCGCCGCATTAAAGACTACATCCTCTCACCGTCCGTTAGATTCAGATCCGTCCCGTCTGTAATCCAAGACTGGACTCTCTGACCCGGTTGATTTGATGGGCTGCTTTTTTAATCACCCTAGTGAAGAATCCACTGAATAAATAAAGCCGTCGCAAATTCCTCCGCTGGCATTCAGGTCTGTGTCCTGATTTCGTAAATTATTAGAATAAGAATCAGCTGTATGTCAAGCTGTGGTCATATCTGTGTCCTCGGCTCACCTTAACGTTGGTGGACGATGGAGAAGGCTTCATTAAAACGCACAGCTTGCCTTTGGTTGGATGTTATCATCTAAAGCAGTGGTTCTCAACTGGTGGGTCGCAACCTAAAAGTGGGTCGCGGACCCGTTTCGAGTGGGTCGCGGATGTGTGAGTGAAGAAAAAGAAATTGAAAAAAAAAATTGGGAATTTTTTTTTTTGGAGGGAAATGTCAAACTTTTATTTTGAAGGCCCGATTTTCTAACGCTGTGCATGCAGTAGGCGTTGGACTGGAAGTGCCGGAGACCATAAACGGGTTTGAAAACTTCTGTCACGTAGTGATCATCTTCTCAATAAAATATCTTTGCTGATGGTTTTTCGAGTCTTCTGGCCAATCAGAATCAAGATTGTTGTCGGAAGTCCCGACGGAGAATAACTTTGCGGTAGAACTCTTCTTTATACATCCATGGGTACAACTTCAGATAAAAATGAACACATGATGAAATATGACCCCCGGTTTGATGATTGACAGGTCACAGAACAATGGGATCTATCTACCCTTACCCACAATTGAAAGTTTATCTCCTCTTTACTCTTCTCGCAGCAAGATGTCAGAACAAAGTGAAAAACAAACAATGGCATAAAATATTATTAATATGTCGGGTAGCAATAGATTTATTTATTTTCTTCTCAGAGTGTACCAGAATGCATAGTTTGTTAGTATTTCTAAAAATCTCCAGGTGGAGAATCCCCCCAGACCCCCTGCTGGGGTTGGGTTTACAGCATGTGTACCTTTTTATATAGTTCAGCTTTGATTCCATCATCTCATTAAACGTTTTTTAAAAGCATACTTTAGTTCTGTGAAGGGATATATGCACTGTACTTCACTTGTATTAATATTGTATGCTGAAAAGCGTATATATTACAGCACGATTTTTTGTTGAATAGATTTGAGTGCTTCAAAATGTTGGGTCGCGATGTATTGACCAAGTAAAAAGTGGGTCCCGAGGCCTGACCAGTTGAGCACCACTGATCTAAAGTGATTTGGCTTACTGTATCATGTATTAATAAAGTGTGTTTACAGGATGTTTGGCTCCAGAGATCACAGGTTGAGCTAAATGTATAGGATTATGTAAACCCAAAAGGGACAAAAGCAGCCGGTTGCTTATTTTTATAAATGTATATGTTCTTTGATTTTGTGTTCAGGCCAGAGAAAGAGCCCCAGTTTAAGTTCATCTACTTCAACCACATGAACCTGGCGGAGAAGAGCACGATCCACATGAGGAAGACGGCCAGCGTGTGCCTCACCTCGGTCCATCCCGACCTCATGAAGATCCTGGGAGACATCAACTGTGACTTTGCCAGGTACAGCAGAGAACTGTCACACTGTGTCTCTAGTTATATCAACCCTATGGGCCTCCACTGATCTATTGTTATAGTGACTGGCCACAAATCAGCTTGAAAGCATCCAATGGAAACCGCAGAATAGAAATACTTTATTTATTGTTAGTGAGGAAAGCACATTTCACAAACAGTGGAAACAAAATAATGAAAAACTGAGTACAACTTTATTTTTTTCATGGATATCATCACAGCTGTGTCTGTTTACACATAAGTGTGAAGTTCCTTCTAATGTTTAACCCACTCCCTTTTGAGCAGTCATGAGCCTGCAGTCATGTGAGTCCCATTTTCAGCCTGTGGCACGTTGTGTGGTATTGACCGTATTTATCCCAGTATCACTAGCAGTTCCTCTTTGAGTGCAGATGTTGTGTAGATGCTGCTGGTCTTTTGAATTTGTCAGCACACAAACATACATACAGTGCAATTTGTGTACCGTAATTACATATGGAAATGTAGGTCATTTTATTATGAAATTCAAGATTTTAGTATCTCAAAAAAAGAACCTGTTTCTGACACAAACCCTAACAACATGACATGACATGTCACTTGTTAGACGCTTTTATCTGAAGCGACTGACATACTCAATACTGTGGACAATACCCACAGGAGCGATTTGGGGTGAAGTTTCTCAGGGACACAACGACATGCTGACTGCAGTGGGGTTTGAACCTGTGACCCCCTGATCCCAAAACCAACGCACAACCCACTGCGCCACACGCCTCCGATCAACAACTAAAATGTTATGTCTTATGACACTTTAAATGTGGTAGTTGCCTTTAAGTGATGGTGCTTTGCTCTTTGATCCCCCTCTCAGGGTTGATGAGGACGAGGAAATCATCGTAAAAGCGATGACAGACTACTGGGTAGTCGGCAAGAAGTCAGACCAGAGAGAGCTGTATGTGATCCTGAATCAGAAGAACGCCAACCTGATCGAAGTGAACGGTATGTCTCCACCACCTGGTGACGAGCAAACCTGCGTCATTACACAATAAACACTTCTTTCATCCCTTCCTTAATGTCCTTTTTGTCTTTGCTCCACCACAGAGGAGGTAAAGAGGCTCTGCGCGACGCAGTTCAACAACATCTTCTTCTTGGACTGATGGAGCTGATGAGACGGAGACTGTTCCCCCACACTAACACTGTCAGAGTTGCAGGGTATCATGACAGCATCAGCGTAATGCAATAATTGCATTGTAAAATAAAAACAATTAAAAGCTTTCTCACCAAGTTTTTATTTTATTTAACCTTTAAAAAAAATGTAATTTTCTCTTGTAATTAAATGTAAATCCAGATTTTTACTGTACTTTAATTTTCTTTGTACATACTTTAAGGATTTTGTTTACTGTTCATTGGGATTTCTTTAGAAACAATTTGTTCGCATCATGAAAATGTCTCAAATTAATTTAAAAACTGACGTGCACACTTTACGCCCAGGTTTCTTTGATCATCAGTGATTATTTTAAATACGATGTCTTCATGTCAAAAGTATTGTGGTTTGCAAACAACTGCGCATTGTCATTTTACTCTGTGTAAGAAATGTTTTTTTTAGGTAAGGATTAAGTAGCAACATCAGAGATTATGTTTATTTATTGGACACATTTTCAGATGAGAATAAAGTTTGACATTACCTCTGTTGTAGTTGTGTTTGTGTTGCCCTTTATAAAACAGTAAGAACCTTTTTTTTTTTCTTTTTTTAAACAATGAATGCATCTAAAATATAGGTGAACAGCAAAAATAAATAATTGAAGGATTGCCCTCAATTAATTTAAATTAGGGGCCTTCGAACATGCTAGGGATCATTCATAATTGCTGTGTCAAGGCCCAGATACAGTACTATTCTAATCCTATGGATGTTTTCATAATCTTTAATCAATTCAATAAGATAAGGAGCACATTTAAACTCTGATAACATGGGCTACTGAGTTGTGATGTTTATACAATAGCGTCTCCATCCGAGAACTAATTAGTTTTTAAAACTGTTAAATGTACACTTCCCACTCCACACCAATAGGTGGCATAACATCCTACACTCATCACTACAAAACCAGAGAAAACAAAAAGGACCAATCGTCGCTCGTTGTCCCATTTTCAGCCAATCAGCGTCAACCTTGATGAAATTTAAAAAGTCACCCGCCATGGTTGTTGTGTATTTCAGGCTGAACTACCTGTCCGTTGAGTACTAGGTGTTTTTACTGCACGGCTAGAAAACGAAGTTTGATTTTTATACGTGTTTTTAAGAAGAGCAAGGTAAAATGGATGTGTTATTATATAATTCGTTAAAAGGCAGTTCTATAGTTGGTTGCTAACGGAACATTTCCTCTTGGTGATGAGCTGTACTAACGCTTAACGTCTAACTAGCTAACTGTGCTAACATTAGCTATATTTTGCTCGTCTTTATCGTACAAACTAAATTATTCTACGTTAACTGTTACAGTAATTGGAACGGGATTTGTAACGTTAATCATACGGTGTTTGATAAACATTAGTTAAAGTTTGATCAACTTAACTTTGTGTTGGATTTTGGACCACTGGTTTTGAATAGGTTACTGTTGTGTAATTTGTCCATGGAAAGTGTTTCATCATACATTAACGTTACAACGTGTTTTTTCCCCCTTTGTGTTTCGCCTTTAAGTTTTTTAAGTTAATGTTAGGTTTTAAGGTCAGCTCAACGTTATCTGTTAGACACCTTAGGGAAGAGATAGCTAAACATTGAGGTGTATTTAGCGTTAACGTTAAGAGGATTAAAAACAATCATTTGTAAATTCGATATATGATTACATGTTCATGTTAATTTTGAGAAGGGGCTGCTAGTTTCAGTTGAATCCTGATGTTCAATTGACGTCATAGGTAATTACTTTTGTTGACTAAATGATGAAAAACTGATGCTAATACTTTTTTAGGTTTTAAATTCTATCACTTTTATTTAGACCCTAAACATTCATCTTTTTGTAGAAGTTGGCAAAACCTCTACCACTTCCAATGTGATTTACTTGAATACCTGTCATAGCCCCTTATATTCTGATCCTCTTAACTCCAGATACATGAACATGGATTCACGATTCGCTCACCTGCGCCAGCGGGACGCCAGTGTGTCGATGCTGAGGGTGAAGATGTCCCGCAGGAGGTCTCAGTCCCAGAAGGAGAACAGACAGCGGGCCATGAACACACGCAGACAGCTGGACCAAATCCCAGAGATGGAGATGTCGTCCCTGAACGCCTCCACTGCGATGGCCAACATATCAGTTACTCAGGGGAAGACACTGAACGATGCCAAATCTGCTAAAAGTATGGCGTTATTTACCACCAGAGCTTCGACTCAGTCTAATAACTTGTTCACAATAAGGCACTCCCAACATAACCCTTAATTTTCCTCACAGTTATGGCTGCAGAAGAGAGGTTGAAGCAGCTCCAGCGCTGGAAAGAGCGTAAGACTCTTGAAAAGGAGAAGGAAATGAGAGAAAAGGAGCGTAAAGGTGTTTTTAAGACAGGCCTGTATCATCCAAAGGACGGTCTTTCCATCGCCCCCCTGCCCACAGTCCCAGCTAGCTCAACTAGATCTAAGGAGGTGAGGGGCGGATCATCAAAACACTAGTTTACACTGTAAACAACACACATTATGAATAATTCCTGCAATATAATAATAATAATAGATTTTACAGGTGCTCAAAGACGCTTTACAGATATAGTGAAAAGACAATCTGTCTAATTTGTTCTTTTTATTTCAGTCTTTGAACACAACTGCATCCCAGAGTGTCAGAGTCACTCGATCAATGAAACAGCAGCAGCAGCAGCAAGTGCAAAAGGTAATACGATCTTTTTCTCATATGCTCACAAATTAACTTCCAGAAAACCAAAAGCTGATATAAACGTTTTCTTCCAACACATATTCCACAGCCTCTAAAGACGCAGAATCTGAATACTGCAACAAAGAAAGGTAAACAAATGGAGTTTCCCAATGTTTTATATAAAGCATATTGTTTCCTGTAACCTGGCGTCTTATAGATCTGACCTCTCTCGCCTCCTTTAGCTCAACCTGCTGTGGAAAGATCCACCAGGAGCCAGGTCGCTCCCGTCAAGCCGGCAGCGGCTGCTACCAAGATCAAAGTTTGTGCCGGTAAGAAATACAATAAAGGAGCCCATAACGCGACCTTGAGACCAGCTTTCAGATCGGTTTCACCCTATTGTGTTCCCTTATTTGCACCTCATTCTGTGTCTCTGTAATTCCTACTGTAGTGGAGCCGGTCGTACGAGCTGCGTCGACCCGATCAGCCAACAGGCCTCCGGTTACAGCTCCTGTGGTGAAAGACAAACCTAAGGGCAAGCCTGCAGGTAAACACTGAGCCATGGCCACAGTTTAGGTGTTTTTATTGTATAAAAACTGTGAAAAGCACTTGAAATGTGACCATCAACGCAAAGAGATACATGCTTTGTTTGGTAAACCCACTATTTGTAATCTTCTCCCATTTAGATGCAAGAACCACAAGGAGCAGAGTGTTTGTCGACCATGTGGCCCCCCCTTCTGACCAAGAACAGAACTGTAAAGGTATCCTTACATGTTGATAAAGAGCCATCCAATTATGCAGACTAGGGCTGCACCATATTGGAAAAGACTGACATTGCGATATTGTTCTCCCCTGCTGTATGTATGTATGTATGTATGTATGTATGTATGTATGTATGTATGTATGTATGTATGTGAAAAAACTGGAAAATGTTGGAGTCTTCCTTTAAAATGTATCCATGAAACACTTACTACAAAATATCATTTATGAAGCAGATTCACAACTAATATATATGAAAAAATACAGGAATTGAAAACCATCCTTTCTTGAACTTTAACGCCATACAATTGGTACTTTTCTAATTATATTTAACCGGATGAAGGATTTTAGTCACGGACGAAGTTATCAGAGCATCAAGCTGAGCTAGCTCGGTTACCCTGCTGTGATCTGATCAAGAATGATTGTGATTGGTGGTTTGCTGTGCATGCAGAGCCTGCATGTCACTCACTCAAGTACTCCTGACATGAGAGCTGCGTGAGCCTAATATCGCACGTCCTAAAAAAAAACACGTGAATATCGCGCATGCGCATAGCGCGATTATCGTCACAACACGATATATATCGCGCAGCCCTAACGCAGACTGTTGTTTTTATTTTATCCTCTAAACTTTATATAACTTTATGTATTTCTCCTTTTTAAATTACAGAAACTGACAACACCGTGGAGCCTGCTGTGTTCAAGGTGAGCTTTTATTTGAGTTTTACACAGTTGTAAAATAAGTTGGTACCTTTTTATGGTTCGAAGCTTCATTCATAAAGTTAACATTTTTACCACTATGGTTGATAAATTAGTTTGTTGTGTCATATAGGTGCCTGAGATGCAGGAGCCAGGGGAAGACATGGTGGTGGACCCATCTCCAGCCGACTCCATCCCTGCTGAGGGTCCCGTCGATGCGCCGCCCTCATTGTCTTCTTTTGCTCCGACGGATTTCACTTTCAAGGCTCCTACCGGCTTACCATCCTTCAAGTTCGATCCTCTCACTCCTCGCTCTGCAGACGCTTTCCTCACTCCAAGGTCAGCCTGATCCCCTCTTCTCTGTTGGTTAAACACTCGTTAAGCTTAAACATGTTTGCATTGTTACATATTAGGGATGCCAGAAACTGACCATGATCAAAATCGGACAGTCCTGGCGAATAATAATCGATTATTTGAAGAAAAAAACTCTTGCATTTGTCATTTTGAAGTAGTTCCACGAGGAACTCTTCTTTCCTTTGTTCATCTTTAGTTGTGTTCTCACTCCAATAAATCAATCGCACGTGTGACGGAGAGGGGGGGGGGGGTCGGGGTGTAGCAGCGCATCCTGCACTGCTGGCTTCCTCCAAGTTTACAGTAAAACAAACTGGTGGTGTGACCAATGGCCATTTACAATTATTAATACTATTACTATTATTAGCATTAGTCTATTTTGGTTGAAACTAAGCCAGAAAAAAAAAACAGAAAAAATATATATAAATAAAATCGAATTTTAAAAATAATTTTCGATGATGGAGACTGTAACGAATAATCGCTGGCATCCCTATTACACATACGCCCATGGCAGTAAATATGAAACATCATGGTACTGGATATTATTTTGTCTTCGGTGTTGTCTTCAAAAACTTGGGAACTTCCTGTCTAAATGCCATGTTGTCACTTTTTTCCTTCCCAGCCCCAGCTTCGTTATTCCAAAGGTCTTCCCCTTCAACGTGGAGCCTGAAGCTGAGCTAAGCGGACCCTCTCCCCCTAAATCCTCTCGACGCTCTCCTCCTCATACCTCCCCTACAATGGCCCCTCCGACTCCAGGCAGCCTCCTGGAAACAAAGCATGGCGTCTCATACTTCAGGTAGCATTTTTGGATATAAATGTTTATCCTAAACATTTTTAAGGTCATTCAAAGTCTTTAAAATCACTTATTTTTTTGTGTATTATCCAGATCGGAAATGTCCAAAGACACGGGCGCACTGTCAGCTCTGTGTGTCGTCTGGGAGCCTAAAGTGGAAGACGAGTCCATCCCGGAAGAGAGTGAGTGTGGCAGCTTAAAGTCTGGGTTTTATAATGGAGACTTGTTCCCTGGGAAAGCCGTCCTAATGCAGTGTCTTTCTGTCTCCCCTCTCTGTCCAGTGAGAGACAGTATACGTACAGTAGTAGGCCAGGCCAAGCTGCTGATGAAGGAGCGTTTCAAGCAGTTCGGCGGTCTGGTCGACGACTGCGATCTGAGCCGAGGCGAGAAGATCACCACCTGCACCGACCTGCAGGGGTTCTGGGACATGGTGTGCTACCAGGTGGGTTCACACAGCTGCTGCTTCAGGCACCAAATGATAAAGAGACATCATTATATATGTTGAGGTCTATCAATGCTCTGTATTTTGTAGCTTTATTCTACTTTAGCTTGTGTTAGTTTGTTCTCTTTGCGTTTACATGTTATAAAGTTATTCTGCTGCACTTTATCTGAACGCTCTTAATGTTTTTAATGTTTGTAAAGCGCTGTGTTGAAAGGCGCTGTATAAATAAACGGGCCCTGCCTTATTTGTGCCGTTTTTTTAGGTAAAGGATGTGCACAAGAAGTTTGAGGCTCTGAAAGTAGCAGAGAGCCGAAGCTGGGTGGAGGAGCACAAGCCAGCCCCGCGCCAGAGGAAAGCAGTGAAGGTAAGGACTCTTTGCAGTGCATACTAAACGTGTTTGTTTAAAGAGGTACGGTGTGTCCTTGTTTCGATGTAAAGACATTAAACCCTTCGTGTGTTTTTGACAGAAGCCATCAGCTGCACCTGCCAAACCCGCAGGAACGAAAGCAGCAGGAGCAAAGTCTCGTCTGGCTGCCGTGAAGGCGGCCATGAAAGCTAAACAGCAGGCAGCCGAGGCGGAGAAAGCAGCAAAGGATTCTGGGAACTTAGACTCTCAGGAACCACAGCCTGAAGCAGAGCCGCAACCCGCTGCTCAGGTGGTGTTCGATGGAGGGTTCTTCCGGGTGGAGAGCCCAGCCAGACCGTCAGGAGGTGAGAGAAAACAACTTGATTGTGATGTCATCGTTTTGTGTATTTTCAGAATTCCTGTTTTAGTCCTACAGCGGGGAAATGTGCATTGTTAGAGTACACGTTCCAGGTTTATTGCTGAATAACAATATCTTTTTGTGTCTAGGTTCAGTGAGGAGATCCAGCCGCCTGAGTGCCGCCCCTCAGGCCTCCCCCTCCTCCAACTACCTCACCCCCAGAAGATTCACCCGGCAGTCCCCCGCTCTCTCACAGACCCCCGTCTCCACCGCCGCCTCTCCCTCTCACACTCTCCAAACTCCCGCCCTCCTCCGTCTCACCCTCAGAGAAACTCAAACACCCAAGTCTCAGCGCGGCACTCCTCAGGCGTCGCGGAACAGAAACGAGAACGCCTCCCTCTGTTTCTCACCTGCCAAGGGAGTGTGTTCAGACGACACTCGGCCGGGAAAGAGCCCTGCGCACCCAGCAGTCTCCATGCAGGAGAACACGGCCTCTGTTCCTGAGCTGAACACTCCAACACCTGCACGCTCACTTCCGTCCATCTCTGTCGTCATGGAGCAGGAGGGACCCTCTGAGGCCGTCGATGTGGACCTCCCTCTCTCTTCAAGGCTCTCCCCCTCTCCTTGTAAAACTCCTCTTCCTGTCTCCCATGCCCCTGATTCCTCACCATCTCTCAGTTTCATGTTGTCACCCTGTGTGACTCCCACCTCCCCCCCTCCCGCTGTGGAGGCGTCAGAGTCTGTGTGCCAAACACCTGACGTTGTTGAGGTAAACACATTTCCCTTCTTTTTGTATTAAAGGGGCCCTATTATGCTTTAGGGGTTTCCTTTCCTGTATTGTGTTACATAGAGGTTTCTGTGCATGTAAATGGTCTGCAGAGGCTAAAACCCCTCCAGGGGGAGTTTCTCTCCCACACTGCGCGAAACACCTACATTGGACTCCTTTTTGTTTACTATTGTGACATCCCTATGTGTCACTTGGCATCTATTGGCTAAAAGCTCCAACACATTTGACATGATAGGTTAAGGGGCGGGACATCTCTAAACGGCAGTATGAGAAAAATAAAGAGCTTTTTGAACATTAAAGCATGTTAACATGTCACAGTAGAGACACGACATACTGATATACACCTGAACACGAGCAGAATATATGTGATAGAAAAGTTTTTCCCTTTCCTAGTTATCCTTTTTTAATTTCAGGAGATTCCCGGGTTGGACTTTGAGCGTTACCTCCAGCCTTCACTGAGTTGCAGCCTGTCGCCGCAGGCTACAGTTGCCGTGGAGACACTGTCCCCCATGGCGGTGGATGTGGAGATGGAGAGTCCCGGAGGTCCATCAGAGGACCTGCCCTCTCAAAGGGAACTAGGTATGATTGATGCCCACAGGTGCTTTGCATGCACTCAAGCACCTGAGTTGTATTCCCTAACAACACCAACGGAAACTAAAGCTGCAGCAGGCGGGACTTCTATGTTGACATTTATTTCAAATGAGCAGAACTAGAGTTTATATTCAAGTAAATTGATTTAATGCACACCTTGTATCTCAACGTCCATTAGTTTATTGGTTCTCTTGTAAAGTAATTGCCGCTTTCACACCAAGTACTTAGTTCCCAGCATTTAGTTCCCCTATGGAACTAAAGAGCAGATCACGTTCACACCGGAATAAGTCCCTGGGGGAGGATTACACAAATGAAGCTGCTGACGTCACTTCTTCTGCTTTGGGTTTACTGGCAGGCCACAAAGAACTTCACGGCGTATACTGCCACCCGAAGTCCCCGGCCGGAAGTCCACGGAGTTGGGGGCTGGCTTCAGTCGAAGCTGCTGGGACTCCCAGCAGCTTCTACTGAAGCGTTCCGAGTAAATCGCCAGAACGCCGACACCTCCTCATCTCCACCGATCCCATGTTTTATTTTGTGTTGCCAAAAGTGATTCTCTCTCCGTTGGTGCGCGGGGCTAATGCTAATAATGCTAATGCCAGCAAATACAATGGCAGCTCTACAAAACCTTTCCGAGTTTTGCGGGGCGTGGTTTGCAATTCGCCCAGCCAATCAGAAATTGAAACTTTTTTCTCCCCAGGAAAGTACCTGCTCTCTAGCGGGGACTGAAAAGGGGGGAAAAGTTCTCATGAACTAAGTTCTCTTTTTGGCGTGAACGCAAAATCCCAGGAACTAAACGGAAAAAGTACTCCGGTGTGAAAGCGCCTATTATTTTTGTAAAAAATCCAACACCTTTTTTTAATTTAACGTCCATTAATTTATTGGTTCTTTTTTGTACAGTTATGGTGACACTCTCCACCTTACTTGATTTCCCCAAAAGATATGTTTGATAGCACTATTTTTATTTTCTATGGTTATATTTTCTATAAGCAAGATAATATCATTATTGTGAATTTTTTTGGACACCAAAAATATAAAATAATGACATGATTTTTCTGAAATATCCCACTAAATGCTGCAGCTTTTAGATAGAATGCTATTGTGATATGAGAGAATACCACAGTCTTTCTTCTGGGATATGGTTTTGTTTAACTTCACATTTTGTTGTCTTCACTCCCACGTTTTATTTTCACCACAGCGGGTCCAGGGGTGTCTTCAATGTTATTTCTTCAGTCACCACAGGTCAATTTTCACCTTTTTTTGATTTCTTTACTTCCAAAACTTTAAACTTTACTCTTTTTATTCCAGCCTTTTCGTTGCTGAATATTCATACTGTATTTTTTGTTCCTTTTCCATAGATGCAGAAAGCCGAGTATGACATTCTCCTCTTCACCCCCGACACGAAGGAGCGGATTCGACAGTCCGTCTGTCCGAGTGACCTCATGGTCTTCACCCCTCCCTCTAATATGTAGCAGAGATTTCCTTTACATTTTTATTTGTTACATATTTTAACCAATTGAAGCACCAAAGAGTTTGTGATTCGTGTTTTTTGTCTTTTATAAATAAATATTTTGTTACAACCAGGAAATGACTCAATGATATATATTTTTTTATGAATTGCCTGTGGATGGTGTCGGTACAGAACAGTGAGTTTTATGCTGCTGTCTTCAGGTTTCTCTGCTGCAGCTCCAGCTTCCTCTGCCTGTAACAATAGAGAACTAAACTGAATACATAGATGTTATATATTATCTCTGTGTACTCTTACTGTTAGGGAATCATTGCTTAGGTATGCAGCCTTTGACACAGCTCATCATTTTCTCTCTTTGCTGTCTCCTTTCCCATGGCATAGTTCTACGGCCTTGGGTGTTGCTGCTATCTCTCTTAAGGAGGGCCAGCTGGGCGCATTGTTGCCAGCTTATGACCGAGCACAAGCTGACATGAGATAGTTTATTTTTCAGGGACATCTAGAAGCCCTTCTTTTTAGGGACGTAGGTTCCCTGGCGCACATTATGTTCTCTGGACGACAGCTCTTGTTAGATTCAGGGTCCTCAGCTGTTTAGTCTATCTATTGAAGAATGTTGATTATTACACTCTGAACTAGTTAAAACCTGGAGCTACAGAAGAGTTCTTCAGAATTGATTGTGGCATCTCAACCGAACCGTTTGGTCAGACCCGTGACATGTCTTGTGAATTCTCCGGCCGAAGCTCCAGATAAACAGTCAGTGTTTGCCATCAAAGCTCCAGTTCTCCTCGTGTCTCTCTTTCGGCCCGTCCACACTACAGCCTCAAAAAAAGCTTGCCGGCGGGCATGTCTGAAGCTCGACCAACAACCAATCACATGAATCTCCCGCCCCTGACACACAAGCAGCGGTTTGATTGGCTAGAGCTTGTACTGGCATATGATTTGATTGGCTAGAGCTTGTACTGGCATATGATTTCATTGGCTGACGCTTCCACCGAAAGCTTCAGAAGCTTCAAAAGTTGAATATTGCTCAACTTTTGCAGCTTGAAACGCCAGGAAAGCTCCGCTCTGCTACCCACAATTCAGTTCGGCGAAAAGCGAGGCAACGTGACGTCACCCCATTCAAAGTGAATGGGCAGACGCGTTGGAAACCGTTTTTGAAGCTGTCGAAGCTGTAGTGTGGACGGGCCGTTAGAGTCCTGACTCTCATTGCTTCAGAAGTTTCCCCCACACTTACCTTCCTAGCGTGTGTTTTCTTGTCTCTTATTGCTGTCGCTGCTCTGACTCCTGAATTTCCCTATGGGGATCAAAGCATTTTTTATCTTTTCTATTGTATTTTCCACTCCAAGACAATTTCTACAACAAATTTGAGGGTAAAGAAATCCAAAACTGGTCCATGCAGATGAGAACATTGTCCTTTGGTAGGAACAAAATCACTGGTGATACATATAAACCAATACATTTAGATATCTACTACATAATACTCTTAACTGGTGCAACAACACCAAACTATCGTCAGATGTGAACCACTAGCAGAGTACTACCTGGCTCTCTGTCGGGCCTGGGCCTCAGCGATGTGTCTCTGGGAGTCCTGCCGGAGCTTCTCCTCCTTCATGTTTCTGGACACTAACTGGTAATGTTCAAAAGCCGGGAAGAAGAAGTGGTTGAAGAATTGATGGATCGTCTGATTCCAGATCTCCACCTCATGGTCTTGGGCTCTCACCCCTCTTGTTTGAACAACCTTTCCTCCATCTCTCTGCCCTAGAGGTAATGTATGTAAAGTCTGTATAAGTACAAACATATCAAACATTATTTCAAAGAATTAGAAACTAAAAACAAGGAAAACCTACCTGCAGACTGAGGTCTCTCTCTGACTTTAGCCCTGACCTGTTGTTGACTCTCCATGTCTTGAGCATTGGATGTTTCTGCCTTGTCACTTTTCTTTGATCAGAAGTAAATGCAATGATTTGTTATTAAAGATTTCAGCAAAGTCACATAGCCAGGCTCACAGCAGCACATGCCATTTCTATTAACAGTAGGGGTGCGACAATACTGAAATGAATAGTGAATATTGGAATTGTTTTTACTTTTCACATCAAGGTGGCTCATGAATGTACAAAAAAAGTCATAACATAAAACAACATAGTGTATCGAAGAATTCTGAAAAGCTCCACCTCAGGTAGATCGCTCCTGGCTTTGGTTTCGGCGCTGGATGGCGAAACCTGCTGACACTTCACTTCAGCAGAGCCCAGAAGTACCTCAAAAAACTCCAGGAATGTAATCTGAAAAACAAGGAGTGGGGAAAAGAAAAAACGATAAGGAGAGAGGGGAAGAATTAACAGCGGGAATGAGCAGAGAAATAATGAATGAGTCCACAGGTGTTCCCAGGCAGACCTCCAGATCCAGACAGGAGGACGTGTTCCTGGGGTCCTGGCTCTCTGCAGTGATGATCTGCAGCAATCTGGCTGTGCTCAGGTTACTGTCCAGCAGATGGAGATCCTGCCAGGGGTTTACAATAAATCAACACAATGTCTTTAACAATGATGCTGGTTCAAAAAGAACGTTTTCTATTCATGGGATAGAAGCAACCTGTTGACCTGAAGCAAAATAAACATGTATTTTGTTAAAGCTTGTAACACAAAAGATAATTGTCACCCATTCTGTTCACCTGAAGTTTCCCTCATAAAGTTAGAAAATGAAAAGTAAATAACAAGAACAGGTACATTTGTATGGTAGTTTTTGTGTTGCAGTGTGTTGCACCTTGAACATCCACAGCAGGTGTCGGCAGGTCATGGTCCGGTCCTCTCTGGGCGCTGCAATGACTCTGCAGTAATCCTGATAGACTTCCCAGCACCTCTCTAAGTAACTTACAGCCACCTCTGCACAGTCTGGGTGCCTAAACATGAAGCCTGGATCAACACAGCTAGAGTTAATAAGGACAGACATTACTGCATAATATAGAGCTAAGCAAAGCTGAATTGGGAACTTGAAGACTGATAGTAACCTGATAGACAAAAAACTGTTCTAATGTTGTGATAAATCATTTTGCAGGTGGTCCGACCTTTTACCATCTGATACGTGTGTACATGAGCCTTCAATATAATATTGGTTTCACCTTTTACATTACTAGCATTAGGAATGATGTTGTCTGTCATCAGTTTGGAAAAGCAGTCTGCCAGAAGGTGGTTTTGTGACCTGTGAAAAGATGAAGCAGAACTGATTCTCATCTCTGAAGCTCAAAATTTGTTATAAAGGGAAAAAAAGTTTGTATTTAAAATGTGTCCTTGGGTTAGTCCTTGCTGTGGTAGTTATTATTTGTCTTAGTTTGGTCTAATTTGTATTAGCAACTCTAACATCATTGACCTAAGTTATAGTTAGGGTTACAAAAGGCTTACAAAACAAAGCTGTTGATGTTTAACAGGTCAAATGTTTACCATGTTCACCAACTTAGACGAGTATGTGTTATAATAAATAGTTGCTAACATTATTATTTCAGAATGCTGAGAGAAGTTTTTCTGAATTCAGATACTTCTAAATGTTGCAAGGGTCTCTCACATGCATGAAGTAAATGTGCTGCTGCTAAAGCTGACTCCAGTTTTTTAGATAAAAAGTTATTAATAAAGAAATCATTTCATCTATTGAAGACAATCTGTTAGAAGTCCTTCCTTACACCACGTCCTTATGGTAGATGTGATACGCCGCAACCACTAGACAGCTGAGGGTCCTGCGCAGAAGCATGGGAGTGAATGGAGAGTGGGTCTCTGCGGATGTCTCATCCCCTGAGACACAGAGTAAAAAAAGTTCAACACAAAAAATTGTAATTGTAAAGGTACCAATGCTAGTCACTGTGAGATGTTACCTCTGATGAAATTGTCTATCTGTGTGAGAGTGATGCTGTGATGGTGGACGTTGCAGTCTTTGAGCAGGCGCCACAGCTGCAGGCGGGACATCAGGAAGCTGTTATCTGGGGAGGGGGCATGGCCCAGTCGGCTGTAGAAACTATAGATGGACCTCAGCTCTCTGGCCTTCCTCAGCACCACACACTCCACCTGTTACACACGAGCCATATATCAGGGTAAACCACGAGGACGTGTGGAGATGTTCAAAGCGTTGATGTGTGCAGCGGCTCCTGACCTCTTTGCGTTCGGTGTCTCGATGTCTCTCAGGGATTTTCACCAGAAGACATTCAATGTTTAGAGCCATGTCGGGCCCTAAGATAGATGAGCCTGGGAGAAGATACAATAATGTCAGGACTTGTAGGGGAGGATTTAAGAGTGTAACACCAATAATTATTTCCTTGATGGCATAGGGACTCTGTCTGCTGTTTTACCAGGCCGAGAAGTGGGAGCTTTGTTTCCGTTCAGGTCGTCTGTCATCATCTCGTCGTGGACAAACTCTCCTTCAAAAACATGTCCGTCCTCAAAAGTGAATTTTCCCTATGAAGCATACAGTCACTGTTCAAAGTATATACATAGATGTGTACCATAAGTGCCTGTGAGGGTGAAATGGATGCTAGATCACATATTTTATCTATTTTGAAAGAACTTATAAAGCATTAAATAAAAATGTGTTGTACTTCCAAGCATCTTTTTGATTTATTTCGGAGACATACAGTATGTAAGTAACATGTATTTACCTTCCCATGTTTCTTATTATTCCTCCATTCTCCTTCGTATATCGCACCCCCAGCGTAGTAAAAGGTTCCCTGCCCGTGCCTCTGACCCTGAACGAAATCTCCTGTGTACTGATTTCTCTGGGAATACTGAGACCCATCCGCTCGCCTCAGGATCCAGACATGCGTGCCTTTCCCATGCTACAAAAACAGTAGCAGGATTACTTTTTTAGGAAGTGAAAAAAAAGGTATTGTACTGAAATGTCTGCAATATGGATTTGTTATTGTGGTGTGCTGTCATACCTGGACTCCATTCTGCCACATCCCAACATACTGCTGTCCCAGTTTGAGCCACCTCATGGAGCCCTCTCCATGTCTCAGGTTGTTCTTCCACTCCCCAGAGTAAGTGTTACCAGAGGGGTAGCTGTAAAAACACAGATATTATCTTTTCGAAGTTTAGATGTGACTGTGGTAAATATGAAACCCTGTTCTGCATACATACCATCTTGTTCCCCATCCCTCTCTGTTGTTCTTCACCCAATTTCCTTTGTACCAAGATGTCTTCTTATCCTGTTTAAAATACACTACACCCTAACAAAAAGAGAACCAATCACAGAGGAGAAATCTTAAGAGACTATATCTGATTTGAGGAAGTGGATCATACCTTTCCGTGCCTCTTGCCCTGATCCCACTGCCCGGTGTACGACACACCATTGTCTGCACATCGGTAGGTTCCAGTGCCATGTCGTATAGCATTGAGTACTTCCCCCTCATAGGAGCTGGCATCCGGCCAGGTGAAGGTGCCCCGTCCCACCAGCATGTTGCAGACAAATTCTCCCTTTTGGATTTTAAATATAGATGAAAAAAATGTATTATCCCCTGTCAAACTCCTTATTCTTATATTGTGTGCTCCCATACTCACTTTCAATTAAGTTGGTATGATCATTACATATGAATCGCTCAAGAAATGAAAGGTCATTACAGTTATTATCTTTTTTTTTATTACCTCATATTTTAATCCACCTGCCTGTGTAAAGACACCAGGTCCATCCATAAGTCCCTTGGAAAACATCCCCTTTAGTAGAAAAAAAATACTTTTAAAATTATAATAATTGTTATATTAACTTGTGGAAATTGGAGCATAGGACATTACTATACATTTCCATAAATATAGATTTGACATCACGAGTGACAACTAAAACTAAAAACAACAACTTTCATATATTTGCAGTAGTTAACATTTTTGATGGACAATGCATGTTAAACAATAGGCTGAAGTATACATTGACTGTGCTGTAACAGTATTACGTGCACTGCTTTTGCTTTAATATACTTTAGGAAGCTTTGTTTACCAAATGTAATTGATCATTTGCACTGTCCCTTTCTCTGAAATACACTGAATTGAAAATGAATAAATGTGATGTCCTTTGAAACAGTACCTTGTACACGTGGCCTCCTTCAAAACAGGCAACCCCTTCTCCATGAAACAGGCCTTCACAGGTTTCCCCTTCATATCTGTCAATAACAACATGCTAGAAATGAATTCCTACCTGGATTTAGACAACAAATGATAAGCGCAATAAGTGCACTAAATAGTAATAATGTAATGACTGGTATAAGAGACGATTTACCTTTGTACAGTTAAGTTAAAAAAGGTGGGAAGTTCATAAAAATCATTATCTTGGAGGTCCACATCCGCTGAATTCACGGTTAAGACAGGAGGACAGCTCACTACTTTCCTTATATGTGTCTCTTCCGCTGTATGAGGTAGGTCTGAGTTTCCGCACGTTTTTTCCGTTTTGTTTTTTAACGTAGTTTTAGTTTGATTTTCTTTCCCTTGTTTCATTTTGCGCTGTTTATTTACCTGTCTGTCGCGAAAGCTAGGATCCTCACCATGGCAACGGCAACCAACGCTCACAACTACGGAAACCGATTTCAGTCAAAAAGGCAAAATCTAGTACAACCTGTGAGTACAACCCGCAATTAAACAAAGCAAATTACATAAGTAGAGGTGGAAGAAGTACTTAAATATTGTACTTGAGTAAAAGTAGAAGTACCAGAGTATAAGAATAGTCTGTTACAAGTAAGGAGTAGAAGTACAGAATAGCAAAACATTTCGATACTCAAATAAATTATCATAAATGAAGTACAATGTCCCTCAAAATGGTACTTAAGTACAGTACATCTACTTAGTTACTTAACACCACTGAACATAAGAGACATATCTTGTTTATTTACCCCATGAATTGGGTGTTTATTTAAATAAAATCAGAACACAACAGGTATAAAAAAACAAAAACACTAAACAGCAAAATACAAGAATACAGTATCTATGGTTTGCACTTGTGTGAATAGGTGCAGGGGTGATGTTTAACAGAAATGATCTGTATCTAGTTATTTTAAGCCACTGTTGATTCCTGGACAGTCTTGGTCAGTCTTGTGAGATCATGTCCAGGTTGGCGAGGTGTCTCATGGTGGGCCTGCCGTGAGGACAGTTCCAGGGTTGCTCGATCTCCCCCATGTGAATCAGAAGCTTCTTCATCTCACTGACGCTCAGAGCAGTGCCGATCATCACCTGAATATAGACACAAACAAAACAATAGACAATGGGTCAGGAAAATATAACTGTTATTCAATTAGTCTATCAGAACTGACTAACAAGTCATATTCTAGATAGATGTATAGGTTTTATACTATTAGATTTTTCATGTACCCTTTTCTGTATATCAAACACCTTGGAGATGTTCAAAAGTTTCAAGAAATATGTACACTTTATGGGTCTGTGATATTGATATTTTAAAAATGAACTATTTATATCATGTTAATAATACATAGGATAATGTGTAAGTAATCCAGCGCCTCTGAAAAATAATTTCCGTTTTGTTTCTTTATCACTTTTTAATAGTACAAGGAATGGCGACTGGAAACAGAAAAAAGGCAAAAACACGTTATCCTTTCTAAAGTGATAGATAGAAAAAGTTGGTTGTAAGGGATGACTGTTGACCCTAATCCAAAGCCAAAACCTGGTTTGTGTAAATATCTGTAAATACTTAAAAGTATCTCTTTATTATTAGTATGAACATACAGATTTCCGACAAGCTCGGGAGGCAAACATCTGCCTGACGCGGGACGGTCGACACATGACCCCCGGGCTGTCACTCAGCATGAAGATCAGCTCTTCAATGTCGGGGGGGCCAAAAGTCCAGTTTTTACTGGTGGGCAGAGATACCAGCTTTACCCTCTCCATGACCTGAGCTGCAGACACAATAGAAACATGCTGGTTTAGTATTTGTAATGATACTTAATAGTTGTGAACCTGAGATAAATGTTTAAACCCTTTGAATTGAAGGTAAATGTTCATACCGTCCTCATCCACAAGAAACTCAAAGCCATTCTTCCTGAAAATCTCTATGTTCTCCATGAGCACATTTTCACTGATAGCAGTTAGGTGGAGCTTCTGAGGGCTGCAAACATAAATGAAACACACATATAGATTAGTAAAAACTTGATTTATAAAAATAACACAAGGCAGAAGCCATCAATAGAGTCAGTTTCTTACACTATGAGCTTCTGTCCTTGGAGAACATTGTGTTGCTGCAACATCTCAAAGTTGTATTTCTCATCTGATGCATGCTGGTCAATCATGAAGATGTCCGAGTTCAGCTTGGCGATAATGAAGCCCAGGTTGAACTGGCCGATGATCTCCATTTCCTTAAACATGTCTTTACTGAAGAGAGGAAAGAAAAAGTGTCAAGTTGAAGCAATCACGCTTTAATATTGGCAATCTGCAAAACCTATTGGAGTAAAATCCCACCTGATCTCTTTCTTCAGCTCTTCCTCTGCACTGTTGTTCTCTCCGGGGTTGATCTTGGCCCTGAAGCGTCGACAGAGCAGCTCATCATCATCATCCTTCTGTCTCTGCAGATCCTGTATCCTCTTCACCTTCCCTGCCAGATCTTGTAAAGAAAACTGGAGGTTCACCGTCCTCTTCTGTAGGCGCACTGGAGCGTCCACCGTCGAGGAAGATTTCGAAGAAGTGTTGGATTCATGTTTTGTTGGTGAATGTGGTTTCCCTTTCCTGGCCCTCTTAGCATCGGGGCTCACAGGACAGTCGTCATTGGAAGTGTGTGGCTCAGGAACAGTTTGAGTATTATCTGACTCTTCTTCTTCTTCTTTAACACAGTCAGTGTCTGGCTCCGAAGATCTGAACTCCAGTCCAGAAACCTCAATATCTGGTGATGGCACAGTGACAGCGCTGTCTTTTTTAGTATCGGCGTCACTGCATGATGCTTTTCCGTACCTGAACCCATCGAGCACTGACTTTCCCACCGGGGAGTATTCAGCTAAATCTCTTGTGGCTTTCAAAGGAGATCTTACACTGGAGCTGCACGGAGGAGATTTCACGGTGTCCTTGAAAAACGTCTGCAGTGTTTTTTGTGTCGGGCCACTGTTGGCTGCTTTTGCCACGCTTGACTTGTTCCCATGATTTGAGCTGTGACTACTTGAAAAAGCAGCTTTTAGAGCGCCTAAGTTTACAGACGACTTTGGACAGCGTGTCACATGTTCCTTTTCTTCTGCCGATTGTTGCATTTTCCCATTAGAGTTGACAACCTGACTGATTCCAGACGCAGACTTTGTATCTAGAAACAGAAACGCAGTCAATAAAAGCACTGGAAAAACTCTCTTTGTGACACAACTTAACTATTATATCAATATTTATTATTAGAGATGTCCCGATCCGATCACGTGATCGGGGATCGGAGCCGATCACGTGATTTTCAAAAGATCGGAATCGGGAGAAAAAAATTGGGGATCGGGATTTTTTTTTTTTTTTTGTATTCAATGTTACAAAACAAAAATGCCCATGTTCAAGTCTTAAAGTCATCCTGAGGCCTTAGTTTTGGTTTCAAATTACACAACATTATGTATGTGTTGTTTCTTTGGGGCTTGTTTTCATAGACCTGGTTGCTTATTTCTCTCAAATCTGGCAACAGAGTGGGCAGGGCGCAGTGTCTAATTGTAGCAGTAAGCTAACGAGTACTGAAAAGCTTTATTTTGTTTTGATCCAATGCTGCACAACTGAACTGATCCAATGCTGCTGTGAAAAAAAGAAGCTATATCCATGTTGGATAGAATATCCAATTTAAATAAAAAAATAACCTTAAGGGACAACTTGAATGCTTTTTCTTTTTTTTCTCTTAATGCATTGCATAAAGATCGGATCGGGAAAGATCGGTATCGGCAAATTGTCAAAATCAAATGATCGGAATCAGATCGGGAGCAAAAAAAGGAGATCGGGACATCCCTATTTATTATGTTTTGTTATGCAGGCTAAATGTGTGTTCTTACTCATGCTTGGTTTCAGCGTGTAGTTCAGGCTGATCTTATTGACTCCCGACTCGTACATGTTGATGAGAGAGGTCTTGAGAATAGCCAGCAAGAGTTTCTCCTCCTGAAGGAAAATCTGTCGTTTGTCTGGGGTTACGTTCACGTCCACACACTCTGAAATAAAACCACAATAACAAATTTAGAACAGATAGTAGCCAGTGGGATTCAGATATAACTATTCAGCTGACCTACCTGAGGCAACAGCTATGTTCAGGGCAACAAAGGGATATTGATGTCTGTTGTACATGTGATACACTTCATTTACAAGTTTGGTCACCTGCAAGAAAAACAAAAGGTTAGAGGTGAGGCTAAAATGTAACAAGTAACAAAAAGTATATCATTATTGGAAAAGTTATACTTTTCTGACAAATATTGTACATCAATATTATATAAATGGCCTAATATCTGTTCACAACTATATTATGATGCGTTCGAAACTAGGGATGCACTATCAGCCAATACAGATAACAGACTTGCTTCTCATAGATGTTAATGCTAATAATTAAACATTTGTTACCTAAAAATAAGTTAGTAACCTTTATGCAAATTGCAATCATGTTTTACTTATCTGAAACTGTGTACACTATCAGCTCTTTAGTCATTATAAAAATAATACATAATAATTTTAGGACCTGAAATATATAGTGTGCATCACCATTTTAATCCATTATGGCATATTTGAATACTGCTAATAAATGCTAAATAGGGGGACTTCAACTTGAATTACCTTCACAGGATCACACGGCCGGTTGTTAACATAAAAGAACTGCCTGTCTGTTGAACTCCTCCCAGCACCATGGTCTGCTCGGGTCACAAACCCTGTCATGCTGCCAAAACAAAGTATAAAAGAAAGATAAATAAACTATTTTATTTGCAGATAAGGCATGCACAGGACTTGCATGCAATGATATCACTCACGTAAACAGCTGTTTGGGTAGATCTGCAACTGTCAGTCCATATTCTTCAATCACATTTTCTGCTGGAGACACTTGCTGAAAAGGCAGAATACTCTGTAGCTACACACAGGGAAACATGAAACGATTTAGCAAAACAAATAAGACCAATTCCACAAAACTATTTGGATATATACTTCAATTGCACAGCTCCACAAAAAGCTGGAAAGATATGTTAATTATCTTGATTTAGGGCAGTGTTCGCACCTGTTTTGGTCCGAATATGGCCCCTATGTTGTCTCTCATGCTCTGGGAGCCACTGGTGCTGAGGACGGTGCTGCGCTTCGCCTGCCCGTTCTGGTTGGAGCAGGTGATCCGCACTCCTGTAGAGATGATACAGTAGGACTGCAGGATGTGTATCATTTTGGCATACTCCTGAAAATACAAAACAAGGACATATTGGTGATATAGATAATGACAATGGGAATTGAATTACCTGATGATAGCTCAAAACAAATAAAGTTAAATACATATAAGAAAAATATGATTCCAAGTTGTATTATGTTCTCTCCGGGTTTCAGTTTTTACAGTGTTACATTTCTGACAACCATTTTCATTCTTTACATGTTTTTGTATCCACCTGTTCTCTATTTAGGTCCATGTTTGTTGTGGATTCCATGCCATGTTTCCCAAGGACTATAAACTTGTTTTAAAGCCACGCACTGTGTAGTGTTTATATTGTATTAGAAATGTGGTATAATCATTTAAAAAGTCTGAATTGCAATTCAAATAGTCTTCAAGGTGGTGCTGGTAAGATGCTCAGACATCCAGGGCTTGCTGATGTCTTTTACATTTACAGTCACAAAGTATAGAGCTGCATGTACCACCTTTATTATCCTTGTCAAATAACCTTTAAGAAAGATGCTGGAAATGTTAACCAGATGACTTTCCACCAAATAAGGAATGCACTTTTTCAGTTATTGATTAAACAGAATTGTATTTTGTTACTGTTATTAAATGTCCCTTGTTAGACGCTTTTATCCAAAGCGGCTTACATACTCAATACTGTGGACAATCCCCACAGGAGCAACTTGGGGTGAAGTGTCTCAGGGACACAACGACATGCTGACTGCAGTGGGGTTTGAACCTGTGACCCCCTGATCTGAACACCAACGCACAACCCACTGCGCCACACACTGCCGTAACCCTATTATGGATAACTTATCCCAATATAAAGTAATTGCAAAACAATTGTATATAACATTTATGGAAAACAACAGCTGCCTATGATGTAGGAAAAACTGTTGCTTAGACACATGACAAGGACTTTCCTAAAATGAATGTGATTTGTAGTGACATAGTAGATATAAAGATGCAGACACATAAGACCTCTCCTCTGATGACTGACCTTCTTAATGTTGCGTTGGAACTCCTTGTAGCGAACAGGCAGGGTGTTGAAGAGCTGCTGCAGGCTGACGGTGGTGCCTTGCTGCCGGGGTTGAGGGGACTGCTGCACCAGGTGGCCTTTGTGGTCAAACACCAGCTTGGTGCCCACCTGAGTGGATTCATGGCACGTCACCACACTCAGGCCGCTAGAGCAGGGGGTCGGAGGAAAGTTTATATGATGGAGAGATGGTCAAACAGGTGTATGGGCCGAATGAATGTTGCAGTTTTACCTCAGAGCACATAAAGAGCTGAGGGCTTCACCTCTGAAGCCAAATGTTTCCACATGGATGAGATCGGAGAAATCCCTCAGCTTAGACGTGTGATGTTTTAATGCTGCGGAACAGATGGGAGAGGTTGCACTTGAGCAAACATATTAGGCTTTGACTCACAGGGTGGAGATAAACAAAGCTGACACTTACTCAGTCCTTCAAAGTTTGCCTCATCTACTCCTTTGCCATTGTCTGACACTTCCACTAGTTCAGCTCCACACTCCTTCAGCCTGACATCTAGAACATGCAATGGAAATTGGAATGATTTGTTGTCTATATTTTTGCTAAATATATGTGATACCTTGTCATTTTGACAGAGAACCATTAACTTGTCAGTATTAACAATGTTAGCTCTCTTAAACAGCACAACAAAAAGGGCCACCCCAGAATTGTGTCAGCTTTTTAAGAAAAGACATGTAAAAGAATGTGCATTAATTCTTACCAACATTGGTGGCCCCTGCATCAATGCTGTTTTCCACCAGCTCTTTGACAGCAGTGGCCAAAGTCAGAACCACCTGTCCTGAGCAGATCTGATGCACTGACTGCTTGTCAATGGCCTTGATGGCTCCTGCAGGTTCAGAGGTGCTGAGAAGAAAACAATCACACAGTGACAATGATGTAACTAAATGCATACTGCAGCAACTGATGCATGTTCAAAAAAGACAATCAAACATGTTAAAAGCTGCTTAGCCCCTGTGTTCTGTTATCTCTGGTGAATACATCGGGAATGTGGGACTTTCAAGTGAACTTACTATAAAACATACAGTTTAACTGCATTTTAGACTAGTTCTACAGTTTGCTGCAATGCCGAATTGTGCAGTATATACGTTTTATTCATGCATATGCATTTATTTGCCCATTTGTTTTATTGCATGTAAATAGACACAAAAATAGAAATAAATTGACAGATTTTTCATTGAAGTTTGGTACAGGTTCAAGTAAACCTACATGAAAACGGAACGGCTGTGCCTACATTGTAACAAGAGCCTTAAATTGATATTTGCACGATGTAAATACATATCTGCAGCATAAAGTAATATAATTATTTGGTAGCTAACTTACCAAGCATCAGACATCTTCAAGGACTGACAAGCACCAGGAGGAACTCATTCAATTCAAATGAAATATGACTTCAACTGAAACAGAGAAGGAAGAGAACCCAACTAAAATCCATGTAAATAAAAGGAGTTTGTTCTGCATGATATTTTAGTGATAAAACTGTAAGTGCAACCGCTTCAAATGTTGTAAACACAAAAATGTGTATCGCGCGCACTGCACAGAGTGTCTCGCGAGCTTTAGCCGTGCGCAAAACAGCGCAGGGTGACTTTTAAAAGTAATATAACATGTTGAGTATGCAAAACATTAAACCCTCATAGCGAACACAAATTATAGCAGTAAAGACTGTGTACAAAATGATATCGCTGCATATAAATACGTTATTCAAACCATTGCCTCAGACTTTTTAGCATTTCATCATCAAATCTACCGGAATCTGACCAATGTTAGGAAGCCTGTGCATTTACCTCATATAGTAAAAAACGAACAAATTGGTTTTTGTTGCAGGGTCCTCTTCCCCAGTTTGAAGCCGAATTATTCATATTATATTTTAAGGAATACAAAAAACAAGTATGTGATTTAATTTTGGGGCTAACTTTGTAATATTAGTTATTATTGTTATACCTAAATCACGTACATTGTCAGACGGTCCCTTAGCGGCTGTTGAATCATGGCCGTCTATGGACATGAAGACCGTTTGGGACTTAATCGAGAAATCTTTTACTGTATTTTATGTAACATTCAGACGATTTAAACACGGAATTAATCAAGTATTTTAACGTTGCATACTGTAGATATAAAGTAGTTGAATGAACTTGAAGCAGCGTTTTAAAATTAGCACTTTATTTTGACAGGTCACCATTTTTTTTGACACACAATAATGTACAGTTCGTCATCCAAAGGACTCCTGAGGTCTGAGGATTGTTCTGGAAGCAGCGGTAACTTCTGGATCCTGCAGGGACATGAGGTGGACAGTAACGTTAGTCTGTTAAATCTGGCAAGCGAGGAGGACGATGAAGTCCAGTTTGACAGTAAGCAGCTTTTCCTCCTGTTACTTAATGTGTCCTATGTTATGCAATGTTTACTGATCCTTTGTGGCTTGGCATGGTCATCCCACATTACCTGACACAATGACACCAGGATAACATGTCAAATTCTGAGTAGTGTACAAGTTAGTTTTAAAGAGCATACAGGGGCGTATTTATAGTAGTAAAGGCCACGTGATTACAATGACTATGAGCCCCCCTCCTCTTATTCATGATATATTTTATAGGATTTGACCATTGATGCTATCATAAAATATTTGCACAATTTTTATAAATAATTATTAATAGTGTGCAATTAATGATTAAGCATGTAAAGGCAACAGCTAGAACAGTGTGAGATTTGTCAAAAAGTACATTATTATATCGTAATGCAACCTTTAATAGCAGGACAACCCAACCTTTAATTTCAAAATCAAATATAAAATCTAGTGTCATATGATTTAAAAACCTCCAAATTGGTAAAAGTATTGGACAACAAATATACAATAATGTATGAAAAGCCTTACCAAAGTATGGTTATTTCCTAGTCATTAAAAAAAGAAAAAATAGCCACAGAAGACTTAATTCAGCTATTTTCATACACTACAAAACATATGAATTGACCTTTTTGTAAAAATGTGACCGAATGCCGTTTACCAATAATCTTATACAAACTCGCATTTGTCAAATACATTTGCATGGGTCTAGTGACACTGTTAGGATGTAAGATCAAGACAAATTGATTTGAGTTAAACAAGTAGTTCCTGCTTCAGAACAAGTCAGGACTTGCCCCTCCACAACTAGGACAGTCTGCTGAAGTGAGGATAATGAAAGTGTCAGTTCCAAAGGACCCCTCCTCCTCATTCTGGCACGGTGACCAAGTGTCTCAGCTTCGTCATGTGTTGACAGTCAGTGTGTGAGTACAGTAGGTGGAGGAAGCTAATGCCTGGACCACACAGATAAGCAGTACTGCCGTGCACACCCCCCTTATGTATGCACAAGATCAGCTCATTTCATGCCTTGGAAGTGAACAGGATAATCATGAGTACATCTTTAAGGGCTTAATATTGGAGTTTTCATACAGACAAAATGGACCTAGAAGACAGAGACCTTGTTGAGATGATAGCTAAATTTATCGAAGAAGGTAAGACTACCGATAAAAAATATTGCGGGTATAGAAGTATTTGATTTTAGTGTGACTTCAAAAAGTTGTTTTGTGCCACAAAAAAAGAACTGAATCCTCGAAACACAGCAAATTATACTTCCTCTTGCCTCTTTGCCTGTTGCATCATCTTTTGTTTTTTATGCTCAGCTTCCGACACAGATAATAACCGAGAGGTCTTGATGGCTGGAAGACATTACCCGTCGGTCCAAGAGTTTGCCTCTGCGATCCCCAACCACCTCCTGCTGGGCTCTCTCCTGGAGCACCTGTGCTTCGTCTATGAGACCAACCCAGCGCGCTCACGTACGCTGTTTAAAGGTATGTACTGACATGTTGTACTGGAGTAAACATATTTATATTATACACGTTTGATTGTATTTACTTGTTTACAATTTAATTTGTCTTTAGGTTGACTTACAAAATCTGTCCGGGGACTACAGATGAAAAAAAAGCCTCTTGGCTAACTCTGGCACATTTACAAAAATGTTGATTAATGCGCACTGTCCCTTTTGAATAACTGAATAAATAAAATAAATGTTGCTCCGGATGGCATGGCCAACGGTGAATGAATGTGTGAGAATGTTAGATTCCTTGAGCAAAAATGGCATATTGCTCTGTATGTTGAGGTGTGATTGGTGAAAGATGACATGCTCTGAGTGGTCATAAAGACTGGATATATAAGTGCAGTCCATTTACCATTCAAACAGTTTGTTTGAAATACATGTTTACCATCCTGTCACTTCATCAGGCTGTGAGACAGGTCTTCAGATTTTTGTTAATATTCCTAATGATGTCATTTCTTTGTTTCCTCTCACAGTTATAGGCCAGCGTCTAGCCGCCCTGAACCTCCTCTCACCTTTAGCCATCAGCGATGAGTTCAGCACCGTCAGACTGCAGCACAACCGGGCCTTCACCGAGCTGCTGCACGCTGCCAGCTCCTCGCTGTATCCTCAGGTAACTGGACACATCCATAGGGATATTATAGTGTGTTGTCACTCTGTAATAATGTTACTTTTACCTAGAGTCGGTATTTGTGCTTGGTAGGAAATTGTCCATTAACTCAAAAACAAAAATGTGGATGAATATTTAAGAAAATAGAAAACAAACGATTGAGAAATCCACTTGTAATTTAAACATTTTGTGTAGAAAATCATTAGCTACATGTTGATACTATTTAGAAATATGGTTCTTTGACTATCAGAACACTAGGACATGATATAGTAAAAGAAAAGGACTGTCTCTTCTACATTATCCTACAGCATATGAACCACACAAAACATTCTGCTATCACACTTTTTCCATCAAATGTACATCCCATAACGTTGCATACTGCTTAGTATTGATACATAGTGAAGGGATAATGTTATAGATTTTGGTTGCAGTGTTAATTCTCATCATTATCCTCAGTGTGGTTACTCTTGTTATGTCTTTCTGCAGGGCCAACAAGGTCTCGGGTCAAACACGCACAATCCTGCTGTAAGGTAAGTTGTACTTTTAGTAGTCTTGAATGTTGAGTTGCTAGATTAAAAAGTATTGCATAAGATATTTTTCTTTTCCTTTCCCACAGACCTAAGGAGGGACTGTTCCAAGCGCAGACATCCCGGTATCTTAGTGAATTTGAAGAAATGCTTCGGCTCGGAAAGGGATCATATGGAAATGTTTTTAAGGTATTCCACTTTATTCTAATCCATGCTACTTGTATCCCATCCCTTTGAAGCAGAACATGACTTGATACAATGCTTTCTTTGATTTCATCTTGTAGGTTATGAACAAACTGGATGGACAATATTATGCTGTGAAGAAAATCCTCATCAAAAAAGTCTCAAAGGATGACTGCATGAAGGTGGGCCATACATCAGTGTTTTATCAGTCAAGTATTTTGACTCCCAGATATATCAAAGAGTAATCATTTGGTTATTTCTTGTTGGCTTTAGGTCCTCAGAGAAGTCAAGATGTTGTCCAGCCTGCTGCATGGGAATGTTGTCGGCTATCACACTGCGTGGATGGAACATGTTCAGCCCGCAGCATGTGAGTATTTACTGCTGTTCTGTTTGTCTGAGAGTTCATATTCACTGAGTAAAGAATTACAGTTCTTCTCATAACAGAAGCTTTATCGTAACAAACATTTCTGTTGCAGATCCTGCGTCCCTGCTGCCTGCACTGGAGTCACCTGAGCAAAACGACAGGTCTAAAATATTAACTGATTACCATTTTCTGTCATTTTTTAAGCCTGATGGAATAAATAATCAGATCGATGATAAGTTGTTGCCTTAAAACATATACATCAGGTTTATTGATGAGTTTGTGCTATTTTAATTCGCAGTTTTAACTTGCTTTGACAGTACTCGAACGGATATTATAATACTAGTTTATGAGACCTTGTTTATACTGCTCGAGTTATTTTATTTAAAAATACTAACTTAACAAGTTGTTAGAAATGTACATACAAATGATCATTTTAGGGGTGAATTATTCCTTTAATAAAGTGTTTGGTTATTCCTTTAAAGAAATAGCATGAATTACCCTTATTGGCAGAAATTACCTTGGCATGCGATATTTTGAACGAACATGTCACAACTAAATCCAAAGTCATGTCATGGAGATCCTTTATCATATTTTATTTTGTCCAATAACACTAAATCTATCTTTGCTCTTTCCTTCACAGCTCTGATCAGAGTTCTTACAGCAGCAGCGTCTCCTCATCAATCCTTTTCCAGAGCCGGAGTCAAGCATCTACAGATACCAAAGAACTGCCAAGAGAGAACGATCCCTTCACAGCGTTAGTCCCGACACCAGAGACAGGTCAGGTGGTTTGTCCCAAGACCATGCGGCGGGTTCCCAATAACTACGTCCCCTGTGTGTTCCTGGGAAAGCGAGCACCCCCGAAGAGCTCCAAATGTCCCGCCATGAGCAGCTCGGCTCTGTTGGAGGACGGGTCCAGCAGGAGCGGCATCGAGCTGAACAACAACTCCTGCTACGACCAGGAGTTCCAGCAGTGGGCCGACCTGCGCCCCACCAAGCCTCCTAAAGAGGTCTGTGCTTTATGAGGCTTACAGCTATCAGAGATATGATAATCAGAAAGTACGTTGTTGTCCCTCAGTGGGGAAACTCAGCAGCAATGTACATCATCGTCATCAGCTTTATTGAAGAGACTCAAGGTCCATTTTTTAAAAGACAAATCAAATATAAATTTTAAAAAGGCAGTTATACCAATGTTTCCACAGAGGTGACTGGTGTCACACAGTTCAGATAACAAAATGCAAAAGGAAGAAGAATGGACTGCGAATAAGCACACATTATTAAGAATATAAACAATAAGTATACCATGGTGAAAAATAAAGTAGCATTATGATAACAAGTAAGTGAGCATATAAAGTAGGGCTGCACGATATTGGAAAAAACTGACCTGCGATATATATTGCGATATGAAAAAATACAGGAATTGAAGAAAAGACAGCAGACCATCCTTTCTTGAACTTTAATGCTATACAATTGGTATTTTTTATTAACTATATTTAACCGGATGAAGGATTTTAGTCACGGACGTCTGGATCTTAAGTTATCAGAGCAACAAGCTGAGCTAGCTCGGTTAGCAGCGCCGAACTGGAGAAACACATCAAACTGATTTATTCCGTGTTTTTACCTTTAATCACCGGGTCCGTTTGCTTTGGAGATGTGATTGTGATTGGTGGTTTGCTGTCACTCACTGAAGTACCCCTGACATGAGAGCCGCGCGAGTTTTCCTTTTGTGGCAAACAGCAAAATAATTGTAACATGACGTGTTTGAGTTAATTTGCCTACTTAATATCGCACGTCCTAAAAAATATCGTGCAGCCCTAATATAAAGGTATTTAAAGAGCCTTAACGAATATATTGTAAAAAAGTGAAGTGTAAATTGCACATATGTGTAAATTGCACATTAGTAGTGGGGTGAGGCACTGAAGGAGCTGCAAAGGTTGGAAGGATAAGAAAATGCAATTATTGTAGTAACAAATATTTATTTCTTCTTAGAAAAAAAAACTGAAAAGCGATGTTAAGTTTTTCTGTAATATTTACGTCTGCAGGTCCAGTTCCACCTGATGCTCTACATCCAGATGCAGCTGTGTGAGCGCTCTCTGAAGGACTGGATCTCCGAGAGGAACACCAAGCCCAAAGAAGAACAAACCTCAAGATGTAAACACATATTATACATAGAGAAATGGTGTTATTACACATTACAGATTATTACAAATATATAATTCGCTCTTTGTAATTCCAGGTCCTTATGGATGTGTTGACACAGAACACACACTCAGCCTGTTGAGGAAGATACTTGAAGGAGTGGAGTACATTCACTCCAGAGGAATCATGCACAGAGACCTGAAGGTAAGCTGCTTTGATAGATTTTATTTCAGCGTATGTTTTAGGTATAGCTGTGGCAGTCATTTGCACAGGTGTCAACTTGGAGCAATGTGTAACAAGTCATTAAAAGAGTCCTGGTCGCCGTCTGGCACAAAGGAAATGCGTGAATCCTCCCAGTAGTTGAAAACAAAGTCATATAGCTTCTCTGGCAGGATTTTCCTCAACTCTTCTCTCGTGCCTTGGACATGTTTTAGGTAAATGTCCCTCTTGCAAATGTCTTGAAGACTCCTTGGCTGCTGAGTGAGTTTTAGCAGCTGGTCTCTTTGTTTGAAGAAGCATGGTAGCGTCAAGGTGAGGGGAAGGTTGTTGTTGTGGTTGTAGACAGTGAGCGGGGAGGTCAGGCTGAGGAGTTTAATGAGTAGAGAGTTCTTCCTTACATTCTGCCTGTGGTTCAGGAACAGGAACAGACAGCTCTCCCCGGCTCCGCTCAGCTGCTTGATGTTAGCTCCGTACCTGAGCAGCAGCTCCACCAGCTCTGTGTTCCCCATGCTGCACGCCTCGTGTAAAGGTGTCATCCCAGCATTGTTCACCGCGTTGACCTCGGCCCCCCGCTCCAGCAGCTCAGAGATGCAGCTGGTGTCGTCCTGCTGGGTTTTAAAGGCTTTCAGAGCCATCGCTACAACAGCCAGGTGCAGAGGAGTGTTCCCAGAGGGCTTCACCCCCTGAAAGGAGACAAGAATCTGAGTCAATTTGATGTAGGAGGAGCAAAAGTGGAATAAGTACTCAAGTAACTCAAGATCTTAAGTACAATCTCCCATTCCATACGCATTTTTTTATTTGAGTTTTAATTACTTTTCAGATTAAAGTTTTCCTGCCCAGTTAATAAACATGTATTTCCAGATAAGTTATGATTAACTGAAGAATGAAGTGATGCTTTATGTGTAGAGAAAATGATTATACTTCACAATCTAAATACATTGTTTCTGGGATGAGATGGAAAATGCAGCAAAAGCTGAAAACCGGGATGTTTTTTTAAGAAGAGAGATATTTGGTTCTCCCAGGACGACGACAAAACAACAAACACATGATGATCTAAAGTAGATGATAGAACATGATGCATTGCTACTGAATAAACTAACCAACAATATATAAAGAAGTTAACATTAGCAAAACCTTTCATATCAACAGCAGTAAAATGTCAAATGAATGCAGCATTTATTTAAAAAATAGTATACACGCACCATTCTCAAATCTGCTCCCTCCTTGATCAAGCTGACCATAATGTCCTTATGGAGGACCCCAGCAGCCATATGTAAGGCCGTCATCCCACTGCTGTCCACAGCGTTCACATCCGCTCCACAGCAGGACAGGATGTGGACCGCAGACAGAGCCGTGTAGCGGACAGACAGGTGGAGAGCTGTCTGCTGACTCCCCTCCACCTACAGGGAGCCGCAAGAGACACAGCGTGGGCAACACATTTGAAAGAAAGCTTAGACCAGTACAGGGGCGGATCTAGAAAAATATTCATGGGGTGGCAAGAGGGTGGCAGGAGAATTTCAGGGGTGGCATCCCGTGGCAGAAGTATATGCTGATTTAACAGCGGTGGTTAAAGTTTCTAAGTCTCAAAATGCTACAACTCCTGTCACAAACCGGATGAATGTGAAGTATTTTGTTAAAGGAGGATGAAAGCGTAATTAAGGAGCACTATTGGAGTGACTTTGATGGTTATTGGACTCAGGATTCATTCATTTGGATTCCCGCTGTATGAAGGAATTAAAGGACGGCGCAAGTGGAAACAATTCACAAAGGGATTAAACTGTTTAAAACACATGCTCAAAGTAAGCCGGATTTTGCCGATGTGTTTATGTGGATTCAAAAGTCTTAAATAATCTACAAAATGGAGGAGACCGATCTGATCAGAGAAACTGTGACAAATAATCCAACTGAAACCGGCATAGTCAATGACTATGTTTTAAAAATGGGGCAGCTGCCACCCCGTGCCACCCCGTAGAACCGCCACTGGACCAGTATAATAATATAACATAATGGATTCAGTTCCCTCTCAGAAAGGTCTGTCAGACAGCATGGTTAAGGCAAAGTGTATAGGACCCAAATGCAGTAACCCGTTGATTGAATCAAACTCCTTTAACACTTTTCAAAATAAAACAGGAAACCAGAAACAGATGGTTACGGGAAAAAATAAAACAGGGAAAACTAATACGGATCGTAACACATTGACTTGAACTGATATTGAATTACATAATTGTGCTGTTTGCTGGGTCCCGTCCACAGCAGTACATTTATTTTTCTTCCATGCCTGTCGTCTTGCCTGTTTTTCCAAACTAGACGGCATCCTCCACCCATTCCATTGCAATGTAATGTAAATACTGTTATATTATATTTTACTATATTTTAAATTATTTTTTAGATTTTTCTAGTTCTCTATCTGTGTTTTGAATTATTGTTTTTATGCACCATGAGACCAAGTCAAATTCCTCGTATGTGTAAACCTACCCGGTAATAAACCTGTTTCTGTTTCTGATTCTGATCTAGTGCAGGTAATAAATGAACTATTGAAAAGTACCTACCCGACTTCAAAACTTCCATAATATCCCTTTCTACAAAACGATGTGGAACATTGATCTGTTTCGTGAACATGTTTCACCTCTGCATTGAGGTTAACCCCGTGCTCACAGAGGAGCCGCAGACAGGTTTCTGCCCCTCTCCTCTCTCCGCTCACAGCCGCCTGGAACCTGGAGCCGGGTTTTGGGTTGATGCTCGGCCAACTGGCGATCACTAAATGCAGAGTAGTCCGACCGAGCTGGTCCCTGCAGAGGAAGAGAGAGTAAAGCTGGTGCAGATCGAGAGCCGCTCCTTTTTTAAATAACAATATAAGGAACCAGTGACATGGGTGTCTTTGATAGGTGTCACTCATCTGTAACAGGAAGTCGCCAAAAATGAAACTCCAGTTCAGTTATAACGTTATTATTTATTATAAGCGGCAACCTAATGTTACTCTTTAGTGTATGTGGGTGTGTAGTTTTGTGTTAGTGTGTGTAGGGGCTGGGCAGTATATCAATATTATATCAATATCAATATATCAGGGTATAAGACTAGATAGCACCTTACATTTCTGGTTTCATAATAATTATAATAATAATACATGAGATTTGTATAGCACTTTTATTAATGCTCAAAGACGCTTAAATAATGTCCCAATAGTGTCTTTTTTGTTGTTTTAAACTAAGCATGCAAAGCGTCATAACACTTAAGTGATATCATTTTCTGAACCTACGAGACTATTTTAGAATATTACTCTTAAATTTCACAGTTTAAACATTTTGTAAAAGAACCAATGGTCCACCCGATAATACTTGAAGTACTTGGCTAGCTGTGTGTTTGTGCAGACCTTATTTCAGGGTCTTCTCCGGCTGTCAGCAGGCTCTGCAGGCTCGCTGCTCTCCTGTAAGTTGCAGCCATGTGAAGGGGAAGAGTAGAGACGCCCTGAGGCAGGACGAGACGAGACAAGACAAACAAGAACACTGGAAATTACAAATATGTGCAAGAATTTCTTCCTTTTTTACTTTTTTCTGTAAAAAGTAATGATCAAATTGGAGCTTTAAGACGTGCCAACTGTTAGAAATCATTAAGTTTCTTATGGTTATCGCTGTCTTTATGCGTGTTGTTGTTTGTAAACGATTTGGAGATATTGTTAGATATATGTTACGCTCTTTTCTGTACACGTGATAGTTTGAAACTTGTATTTACTTGCTTCAAAATGTTTGGGAAAATGGTTGCATTTACCTTCCAGAGATCTTCTCCAGGTGTGTCGCCTATCGTTGGGAGAAAGTGTCCCCAATATTTATTCGACATGTCCTCTATACGTCTTCGATCTTCATCCAGAATTGCCGTTTAGAATTTATTGTTGAGAAACTTGACTGCTCCTTTCCTCATGTTTCTTCCTCTCCTCCAACATGACCAGGCACCACAGCTTATGTGTGTGTTCAGTCCTTCAGGAGGTGTGTGTTGTCTTTAAAGGCTGGTTATTCTTGTTCGTCGGTGCAGCCATTCATTTTCTATTTCGTCAGTTAATTATGCTCTCTCTGTAGAGGAAATGTAAAAGCTACTTCTGTTTCCTGTGTTTCGATTTCATCATGTCGGTTTGAGTGTTAATAAGTTTGGTGAGAGGCCTTCCTGTCTCTACTGATAACTTCTTGATGCGTGCAGGGCCAATTGTGGGGACTGGTGACACCCTTCTGAGCTACTTACAGTTTGTTCTTGTTCCTTTGAGCAATGCAAAGGTGTACACGCTCTTCAGTCTGTCTTTAAAATGCAGAAAACTAAGTACAATTTGTATTTTAATAGAGTAACTCGTTTCTGAGTCAGTTCTCCCTCTGAAACCCTGACATTTTTTATTTCTGCGTGTAATATGTTGTATAAAAGATCTCACATGCAAAAACAGAGAAAGTTAGTTTTGTCAGTGGTGCATAGTAACAAAGTACATTTACTCGGGTACTGTACTTTTGAGGTACTTGTACTGAGTATTCTCAGTTTATGCTACTTTATTTTTTACTTACTTTACTTTAGTAAGTAAAAAAACTTTACTTCTATTGGCTTCTACATTTAAGAAGCCAATATTTTACTATACTACATTTATCTTACAGCTTTTGTTACTATTTAGATTTATTTTATCAGCTTAATTAATTATTAAGTCAACATGAACCATATTGGTAGGTTAAGATATCCAGCAGCAGTATATGAAGTTATTACAATTAGCTTTACATTTACCAGTTGTGATGAAAACACATGAATATTGAATAATCAAAAGTAACTCAATATACATATATATACGATTCTGAAACGGGCCATCGCGCATAAGGAGTACTATTTTGATGCTGAAACTATTGTTCATGTTCTTTTACTGAAGTAAGATTTTGAATGCAGGACTTTTAACAAAGTACTTTAAAATGTAGTATTGCTACTATTACTTAAAGGTGCGGTAGGTAAGTTTGAGAAACCGGCTAGAGATACACTTTTTGTTATATTCCATGGAATGCTCTTAACATCCCGATAGCAATGAATATCTATCTAATATGCTTTGACAAAAAGTGGAAGCCGTAGTACTGTAAAAAGCAAGACCAATCATTTTAGCCGGTCTGGCTAAAATAACTGGATGGCCTACCTGCCTGTCAGCCTTCCATCTTTGCACAAACTTATCTCGTGCCCTCATTGGTCATGTGCGCGTTCGTGTGTGTTGGAGGAGGGGCTCTGTAAGGAGGTGGCAGATTTTTTCCGGTTGTGTATTTTCAAATTCTAGCGCACTCCAGCTGGTTTCTCCGAAATTACATACCCCACCTTTAAGTGCTTTGACAACAAATCCATCAAAAAAAAGTCATCTGTGGAAGCCGTAGTACTGTAAAAAGCACGACCAATCATTTTAGCCAACCCGGCTAAAATAACTGGATGGCCTACCTGCCTGTCAGCCTTCCATCTGTGCACAAATTTATCTCGTGCCCTCATGGTCATGATTTTTTCCGGTTGTGTATTTTCAAATTCTAGCGCAGTTGAGTTGGTTTCTCCAAAATGACCAACCCCACCTTTAATAACACATCTGAGTACTTATTCCACCACTGTGTTTTGTACCCGTTTACTAAGGTAACTTATTCTAATGTCTCTTGTCCGCAGCCGAGAAACATTTTCCTCCATGGTCGTGACCGCCATGTTCGTATTGGGGACTTTGGCCTGGCCTGTAAGGACATCCTCATGGACGGCCATAAGAGCTCAACCTCTCCCAGCACTGGTAATAATTCACCTTTTTATTAAATCGTTTTTTTTGTTTCACAACACAGTACTTCACAGTATCACCACTAGATGGCGCTATATGCTTTAAAGTCACCCTTTCTGATGTATTTTTGCAGATTCCTCACATACCACAGGTGTTGGTACCTTTGTGTACGCTGCACCTGAACAACTGAGGGGCTCCCATTATGATTCAAAGGTAAACATATTCATACTAAAAAAAATTACATATATTCGTACTATAATATTTTGCCACTGTTATTTTTAATTAAGTGTATTTCAAAAAATAATCTGTTTTTACTACCAAAGGATTTTCTTGAGCAAGGCAGGACAAGTTTATTTAGCACATTAAACACAAGGCAAAGTGCTTGATAATGCAACCGAAACACATACAATCAAATAAAAAGCCACAGAATAAAATACAAACAAAACAAGCAATAATTACAAGTAATTTCTTATTATAACTCATGTATGGATATTGCACATTTTTAGGCCAAAGAAAGTGAGGAATTAACAAGCAACCACCACAAAAGAGAAAAAATACAATTAGCGAACATTCTTTCATAAAGACAGTATGTAAAACATCACATGTGTTGATAAAATGTAAAGAACAATGATTTTTCAATAATTTAGTTAATTATTTACATCCTTAAATAATAAGAATTAAGGAAATCGGCTTGATTATTGCTTTTAAGAAAAGGTACATTTCTCTACTAAATAGATATCCTTTATCATTTCAGAAATGTCTTGTAAAGTGGGCTGAAACCATGTCCTATACTTTACAAACTTCATCCCCTTTTATTTCAATCAGGAGAGACTTCATTTTGTTTAAAGAACATTTATTGACACATGCCATGATAAATGTTAAGTCTTTGGCGATAAGACCCCGATCCTGAAATCGTATATCTAAAGGGGGAAATGCAGCCGTGAGCATAGGGAACCCCCCGGGGTCTAGACACTGGTGATGATGCTGAAGATCTGGATTTGATGAGGCGATGGGATGAAGAGGGGATGTGATGAGGTCTTTGGATTAGCTCTCTTGGCACTGGATGTGATGAAAGGAGGTGGATGGGGAGGAGGTGGTCAGCAGCATGACAACCTGAAATCGAAGCTGACAGCAGGAGAGAGAACCATTTTAAATTTGGCTGCAGCACTATGATTCGCTGCTGAGATTGTGGTGAATGTAATAGGTTAACAGAAAGCCCGTGATGAGCTGATTATAAGCAGCAGTGAAGTGAATGTATACCAGTCTTCTTGAAAGAACTTACGCTGAGCTTCATTTAATCATCATTTTTTATTCTAATGTCATTTTTTTACAGCTGTAATTCTAAATGTCATGTGCTGTTGCTCCCTCAGTCAGACATGTACAGCATCGGAGTCCTGGCTCTGGAGCTTTTCCAGCCCTTTGGGACCGAGATGGAGCGCGTCCGGACCCTCGGGGACCTGAAAGAGGGGAAAATCCCAGACTCCTTCTGCCAGAGATGGCCGGATCTGAGTAAAAACATCATGAAGCTGACGAGTAAAGAGCCAGCTGTTCGGCCCACAGCCAGCGAGCTTCTACAGAGTGAACTCTTCTGCAGTAAAGACATAGTATGTTGGGATATTTTTGAAACATATTAACCTTCTGGTAACTTATTGTGCTTCCAAAATGCAATAATCCTAATAATAACTAAAACACAAAATGCAATAATCCTAATAATAACTACAATACAAACTTTTCTTTTTCCTCTTCAGGTGATTCATGGTCTGCAGAGAAGGGTTGAAGAGCAGGAGGAGGAGATCATGCAGCTGAGGAGACAGATCAGTCGCCTTCAGAGCTCAGACCCCTCTGAGTCGGACAAGTCCTAATGCTTAAAGAGTAATTGCCTCAAAGACTATCAAAACTGGATTTATTCACCCACTGCTGTACCATGTGTTGCTCGCTTGGTACAAGTGGCAGAGAGAGAGAGAGAGAGAGTGTGTGTGTGTGTGTGTGTGTGTGAGCATTTGAGTGTGTTTGAGCATTTGAGTGTGTCTTGTACATCTGAATCTAATGTTGCAATTATTTATTTAAATTTAGCTGTTCAATAAAAACTACTGCTGCTACATCATGTGGGATGTCTGGGAAGAAGTGTTATGTTATTTCTGATCATTTGAGATGTTGCTTTGAAAGGGGTATACTTATAACAAATTGGAAAAGTGACCTATAAGCAGAATTTACAATGTGTGTCATGATTTTGTGCAGCCTCTTGTTCCTGAAGAAGATTCTGCACATTGTCAGCAAATTAAAAACATGTATGGACACGTTAAACCTTTCAATTTTTATTTTTCATGGTGACAGGGCACATTTATTTCAATGTTCAGACGCATGTCTTTGTTCTGTGACCTGTAGGCTACATGTGGTTTATGGTGGTTAAAAGGTTGAGTTTTTTGGACCATGGGAATGCTCAGTTTTATGTTGACAACTTTTAAAAGTATAAATATTGTGGCCTACATTGGGTACTGCATAAACATTCCTTAAAATGGGCATTTCAGCATGGATAAATTAAATTATGCTGTCACTTTCTGCTGCTTATGGCAACGTAGTTATTCTAAAACCACTTATTTTACATTTTAATGGATATAAAGTGCATATGTATTATACATTATACTACACAAAGGTCATAGGAGTGTACACAAAGATGCTTTATGGTGTACATGCGACGGATCTTCCCAAAAGACGTTCCCTCTCAGAGGAATGGACCAATGGGAGACCTCGTTTCATTTCAGGTACCCGGATGTACCCGTGGGCAATTAGCTACGTCATTGTTCACCGCCGGACACCCGCTGGAAATAAGGAATGGATTTACAACCGCTACTAACGTATTCATAACAGATTCCAGGTGAGTGGTTTGTTGATTTTACGATTCAGTGCTACTTTAACCTTGCAGCTGTGTTATTTCTGTACACCTGAGTGGCTCTGATTAGTTGTAGTAGCCTTAGACCGGTTCTCTGTCATGTCGGAGAGAGAAGCACCACAACCACCGGTGTCGAGCCCCTCCTTTTTAGGCTAGTTAGACCTCCAGTTACCCCGGTCAACGCGTTGTAAACAAAAAACTGCTATTATGCGTTTATAGTATTTATTTACGTTATTTCCCGCGGTTATTTCCCGCCGTTGTTCAGCTTCCATCGTGACGAGTTAGCTAGCAGCGTTAGCATCATGGCTGTATAAAGACGACTGGAAACAGCGTTGGAGGCGGATCTCAGTTCATTCCTATGGTAGTTGCTCAGTGGCGCATTGAAGCACAAAATGAAGCGACTCTAGCTGTAGAAAGAACCAGGATCATCCGGGGCCTTTTGCCCACTGAGCATGCGCATGCGCAGTTGAGGTTTCGCCTTAAGCCCTGCATCTGATCTCCCGCGCTGGGCTCAGTGAAATTAATAGAGAAATAGATAGATACTTAATGTATTCCTGTTAGGATATTATTGTGACAATCAATCTGCAGGAATTGCAAAGTTTCTTGGTCAATGGGGGAAAGTCTTTTTGAGCCAAAATGACGTCACGGGAGTTGTAGTAGAACCGTTTGGCCACTACAGCCATTCACAAAATTGGCTTCAACGGCTGTCGCACTTCCTTGGTTAGCATCGATACTACCGCACGTAGTGGTAGCTAGCTCCGTTGCTAGTTATGTGTAACGGTCGCTGTTTCCATGGTGTTCGTAGCTTCGATAGGCTCTTGCTGCTAATCAGTCATTCTGTTCCTGCTTTTGGTGTGAATGGTGAGTTTTTAATCGCTTTCCTGTCTCTAACAATGAGTAAAAGAGGGGTTTAAAGCGAGTTTTGGTGCGGTTTAGAGACGCTGCGTGTAAAGGCCTAGCAGCCGTCTGTTAGCCAACGTGAGCCAGAGCAGGTGGGAGGGAACAGCTGTTGTTGTAAACGTGCTTCCGACCAGCACATTTCCTCTGTCGGGGTTTTTGAACTAGACATGTTACTAGGTGACTTTGTATTAAGTTTGTCATGTTTAAAATATTCCGAACACAAGTTAATGTATTACCACTGTTTTCTGGCTTTTCCTTTTGAATGGAAGTGTCCTTGAGTTGCACATTTGTACAGAAGCTCTCAGCATCAACATAGCTTTCCACTTTCCATAACAATACTACACATATTTTATTATTCGGAGTACTTTGCCATAGTTTACTGTATGTTGTTTTTTTGGTATATCCAGATTAATTTAAATCATTTATATATCTTAACGTACAATAGTTTTTATTATTTCTTTGGTTGTTTTTCTTACTTTGTATCTTCTTTAACTGTTTTTTTGTATGCACCATATACTTCAAGGCAAATTCCTGGTATGTGTAAACCTACGTAGCAACAAACCTGTTTGTGATTCTGATTTCTACCATAGAGAGCCAAGTTCATTTAGCTTTTAGATACAGGTAGAGGTTGAATGAGAATATCATTCACGATACATTCCCTGCTATTATGTTTTCAAAGCTTTTGTTATTGAGACTTTGATCAGTTTAATCTGTCAGACAGGACTTTACTCCCACATTAAGCCTCTGTAGTGTCTTGTTTTATCATAATAATAAAATAAAATGTACATGCAACCGGAACTCAGGGCTGATAGTTTGAGCTCCCACTGAGTTTGGTTACTTTGCTCAATAAAACATGAATTATTAATTTGCTTGCACGTAAAGTAGGATCACTGAGACGTTATTATATTCTGGATATGGCTTCAAGTGGTTGTAATCTAAATGATCTCTAATCAAATTAATTCTGGGTGTCTGTTTTTTTTTTATAACGATTAAAAAGTTCTGATGTTGTCAATTAATTCAGACTTTAGTCACACATGATAGCAACACACACAATAGATTCTCTGAAAAATAAAAACTTTGAACATGATCTGCATTTCAGCACCTCGTAAAACGGTGTTCTTCTGTTTCTGCCCCTCATATAGCAATGAACAATGACCATAGTTGACAGATCTTCAGAACATTCTGACCACGAGTCAGTGGGGTGTAAGCGATCTCCCTTTACCAGTGGAGACGCGGGGATGGATGGCAGCTGTTCCAGCAGCTGGGCGATGGGTCCCACCATGTCGAGCGACTCTCCCAGGATGAAGGCGGCAGGAGGCTGCCTGGGCCCCACGCCGGGAGCCGCCGTCTACAACAGCACCGCCTCCTCTGGGGACCGGCCCAAGGAGCAAGGTAGAAGCCAGGGTTTTTATGTGCTGGGTTTGTTTTTGGTTTATTAGTCCAAAGTCAATTTTAATGTCAATCTTTCAGTTTGTGTGTACAGACAGAGAGATCAAAATACTGTTTCCAACAATCCCGAATACAAAAATACAATTATACAATATAAAAATATGTATATCCTTTATACACAATCAACAGACACATATGCACACATTAAGATAAAAAACACAACAATCAATATACAAAATAACAGTCACTTCAATATTAATATCTTTATTGCAAGATTGTCCATAGCAGCGTAAACATACAAATATATACAGCATACAGTTATTCTATTAGAGCATGTATCAAAAGTAGATAAACAAATCTTCACTTTATAGTAAAATAATAATAAAAGCCACATAGCTGCACCTGCAAGGTGAATACAGCTGGTAAAAGAAAAAGTGTTTGAATGCATACATTAACAGGTTTATGATATCACTGCTCCGTCTAAGACACGATCTGACTTTAATTACATTTGACTCAAGTCTTTCGTCAACTTAATGTGTTGCTTAAAATAATACTTCTGCATACAGTATGTGACACTGTAAGTGTTGCACGGCCAGATACGGCTCAGCTGACTCAGATGAGGAGATATATGATACATTATGATGTGATATGCCGCGGACTGTACTTAATGTTACTTTGATCCGGTTACTTATGTTGTGGCAGATATTTAAGTAAGCTTTCTTAACGCTAATGTTATAATAGTCAGATTGCTCTGAAGATGGGAGGTGATATTCTATTAATGTTCACGTTCACACAGTCGGTGATTTTTGCCGGCCGTCTTTCCTGCAACGGCAGTTTTTCTGTATTTCCTTTCTCCTGTAATATGACTTGATCGCTTTAAAATCTGCACACTGAGCTCTGATTGGTCAGCAGGCGGTGCTTTCACTGAGTTGATCTCTTATCCTGGAACCTAGGTTAGCCGTTCAGCATCAGTTACCATGGAGATCTAGCCCGCTAAGAAGTGAACCAGCGTCGTAGGACCGGAAACCCAGAGTTTTCCCTGAAGTTAGCTAAGCGAAAATCCGACAGAAGACAAACAGACATACAAAAACAGATAAATAAATAGAAAACCAGTCAGCTAAAACAAAAATGTCAATAATAAACAATAAATGTCAGTACGGCAGCACCTCCCCCCCGCGACAACCTGTCCAGTGTTGGGACCCCTCCAAAATGCAAAAGTTGAATCCGGAATGATTGGGAACTTTATCCTCTTAACACATTTGAAGAAGGGGCCCTATATTTTCCCAAATGTATTTGAGGAGCCACTCAGAGAAAACCTAATCCTTTCCATCTTCAGGAAAAAAAGGATATCTCTTATCCAGTGAGTATGAGATGGAGGTACAGGATCTCTCCATTTATCAGCTGTGTGATAAACTACACACATTCCCCTCCAATGTTGTCAAGCAGGACAGTCGGACACGGATTTAAGGATTATATTTTCCCGCCATTAAAGGAAATTCCTCTGTTCACATGCATAAGTAACACCAAGCAGCACAAATGAAGCAGAACCATGGTTGCTGTCGTACGATAGTGTGACACAACTGGTTTTGTGGGTGTATTGTGTTGCTGCTTCCATTCTACTCTCATCCATAGTTACATAACCGGTCCAGTTATGAAGTGAGGCCAAGATCAATCTCCTGAGCCTGTGACGCAACTGGTTTTTGTTTATGAAGAGCAGCCGCCTGACTTGTTTAGCAGGAACAAAAATTATAAATATTGCTTGTCTTGTTCTTTTAAATAATTTTCCAGTCTTACTCGATAGTCAGGATGAGATTTAATCACTCTTTTAACTTAAAGCTATTGACTTTATGCTGTATGTACACCAATATGTGTTTACATATGCAGTAGGGTTGAAGGATTTGGAAATGTAGGTATTATTGGACTGATATTGCAAATGTGATTTTGGAGGGAAAGACCATTTCTGCCTCATGGTTCACATTTTCATTGAAGATATATAAAAATAATCGTGTTTTGTTTTTGAGAGGATCTTTAGGCCGGGAAATCTCTTGAGAAACACATTACTTAATTTAGAATATTATGTTTGACACATTTAGTCTCTAAAAAATATATTACTTCCACCCATTTGGATATAACTGTTGTCCATATTGTGATTTTGATAAGATTCAGATGAATTGTTCAGCCCTAACATCTATTTCAGCATTTATACAGATACTTGTTGATAACCTGTACCTAAATCTATTATTATGAATATTGTTGTCTCTGTGTTTCCAGTGATAAGCAGTGGAGATGGCATCGACACGCCCCAGAAGGTCCTCTTCCCTCCAGAGCGGCTCAACCTAAAGTGGACTCAGGTTCAGCGCATTGGTGCCGGTCTGCAGAACATGGGGAACACCTGCTTCCTCAACTCGGCGCTGCAGTGTCTCACCTACACCCCGCCGTTCGCCAACTACTTGCTGACTCGGGAGCACTCTAAAACCTGTAAGTCAGTGTTTCATTGTGCCGCCTAACTTTACGGTCTTGAGTTATTATCACATCATGTTCTATATTCAAGTGACTGTTATTTTGTACTTTTTCATTGTTGTGTTTTTGTTTACATGAAAGGGGCGCGGTTAGCAACATTTGACCAATCACAAACATGGAGAAGCGTACTGACAGCGCAGCGCATCATACTTCCTGAATGAAAAGTGAACTATAATATTAGTCAAATATGAAGAAGTTAAACTTTAAACATCCATGACTTAAACACTTTATCCAGGATAAAAGCCACATAGCTGCAGTGATATCACTGCCCCGTCTAAGACACGAGTGGATCTGACTTTAATTACATTTGACTCGAGTGTTTCGTCAACTTAATGTGTTGCTTAAAATAATACTTCTGCATACAGTATGTGACACTGAGTGTTGCACGGCCAGATACGGCTCAAGAAGCTGAATCAGATAAGGAAACATATGATACATTATGATGTGATATGATATGAATGGTAATGGGACACATCGAGGTCTGCACTCACAGACTGTACGTAATGTTACTTTGATCCGGTTACTTATGTCTTGGCAGATATTTAAGTAAGCTTTCTTAACGCTAATGTTATAATAGTCAGATTGCTCTGAAGGTGATATTCTATTCATTTTCACGTTCACACAGTCAGTTGATCTTTATTTAGATCTTAATCTGTGCACAAAAATGTGTCTTTGACAGTGTGTGTATGTGTATATATACATATTTGCACACATATTTGTATTTTTATATTAGGGATTGTGGGAAACAGTATTTCGATCTGTCTGTACAAACAAACTTGAAGATTGACAATAAAGTTTTCTTGACTATAAGCTGCTTTCTGGTCTGTTTCAAGTCTAACTCAATGTTTTGCCCCTCTGTTTCGGCCACAGGTCACGAGCCGGGGTTCTGTATGATGTGCACCATGCAAAACCACATCATTCAGGTCTTTGCCAACTCTGGGAATGTCATTAAGCCCATCGGTGTGCTCAATGAACTCAAAAGTAAGTGTTTGTCATTTAACTTTTTCCAAAAATGTTTACCTGAAATGACTGACAGGAGGCGCTGTGTGGCTGTTTACCTTTTTTACATTTTGGAGGGAAATTCTCTGGTGGTAGTTTGCAACAGGCTTTTGACTTATTTGTTCAACCTAACATCTACGAGTAAGTGTGGCATCGATTATCAACTTCTGACATATTTAACTGTGTGTGTGTTTTCCCCGTCTCAAAGGGATTGCTAAGCACTTCCGCTATGGCAGCCAGGAGGATGCGCACGAGTTCCTGCGGTACACAGTGGATGCTATGCAAAAGTCCTGCTTACCTGGACCCAAGTAAGTTTTATACTTATAACCCTACGCAGTTAAGGATACCAGTTGATTAAATATCCCTTTAAGTTGCTAAATGGGTCCGTAAGTTAACTGTACGACGTACATGCTGATGTATTTAACTTACTGCAAATACCTTCCAGTCTAAATCTTGCATAAAGCCAAATGCAGATACATTAAAGTATGCATGTTTTCCTGCAGAAACGTATAAAAAAAGGTTTAACGCTTTTGCCAAGTAGGTTACGTACACTTATGAAGGACATGCATGTTTAATAGACACTCTGGGCTGACCATTGGGGTCCTCGGGGGAATAAAAGGGTTTTTAAGAACCAGGAGTATAGAGGCGATTTTCATTCAGCAGCAACAGGAGGCCTCTCAACTAATTACTCCTGCTCTAATTCCTCACTCCTAGTCTCTCAGCTGTAATATGTTGTGACTCTGTGTGTAACCCTGTGAAAGGACTGTTCCAGCACAGCCATAAAAACATGTTTCTTTATTAATAAGGCAACCAATCAGTTACGTCTTTGTTCTAACTGTCTTTTTCATCCTTAGATTGGACAGGCAAACGCAGGCAACCACTTTCATCCATCAAGTGTTTGGCGGCTACCTGAGGTCCAGAGGTATGTGACAAGTATTGGACTTCTTATTCTTGATTTGTTTCTTTTACATTAGGTTATTTATTTATGATTTTACAGCTTTTTCTAGGCTGACATCAAACTCTCCTTTTTTCTTTTCCAGTTAAATGTTTAAACTGCAAAGCCGTATCTGATACATTTGACCCGTTTTTGGATATAACTCTGGAAATAAAGGTAATCTGAACTTTTTTTAAAGTCCTTTTTATGGAACTGTAATTGCATAAGAAACTGCATATGTTTGCAAAGATCTTAAGAACTATACTGAAATCCATGTTCCCTCCATGCAGACGGCTCCCAGTGTCTCCAAGGCTCTGGAGCAGTTTGTAAAGCCAGAACAGCTGGACGGGGAAAACGCCTACAAATGCACAAAGTGAGTTGTTTTACAGACGCAATCATTCAAAAACAATCAGCTTTGTATTTGTTTGTGTAGCTATTATGCGTTCGCCTGCTCACGAACTCAACATTTATTCCGCTCAGGTGCAAAAAAATGGTCACCGCCTCAAAGAAGTTTACCATCCACCGCAGCTCCAACGTGCTCACCCTGTCGCTCAAACGCTTTGCAAACTTCAGTGGAGGCAAACTCACAAAGGTACCGTGACTCTTAACATCCAGAGCCATGTCCCAGCTAAAGGACAGCACCTGTTTGATATTAATCAGCTGTTTGTTCCCCACCAGGATGTGAAATATCCGGAGTATCTGGACCTGCAGCCCTTCATGTCTCAGTCTCAAGGAGATCCGCATCTCTACGCTCTGTTCGCTGTGCTGGTCCACTCTGGGTTCAGCTGTCATGCCGGACACTACTTCTGCTATATTAAGGTACTGGCGCTGATCACACCGATGTTCTAATCTATCAGCTGCCGTTGCCAAGTACACATGCTCACATTTGCCTCTCCAGCAGTCTATTAACACCTCTCAGCAACAGTTAGACGAAGCGTTCCTACAACAACTGCTGCTCTTTTCAGACCCAGGTCTTGACCTAGAACAATGTTTCTCTCCAGAGAGAAGAGTACATTAACACTGTGTTACTATGCTGTTCACATATGTATCATACATACAGACATACAGACATACAGACATACAGACATACAGACAGACAGACAGACAGACAGACAGACAGACAGACACACACACACACACACATATACACAGACAGACAGACAGACAGACAGACACATATAGAGGCATACACACACACACACACACAGACAGACAGACAGACAGACAGACAGACAGACAGACAGACAGACAGACAGACAGACAGACAGACAGACAGACAGACAGACAGACAGACAGACAGACAGACAGACAGACAGACAGACAGACAGACAGACAGACAGACTAGAGATGTTAGGATTCACCGATTGCATAAATGTTCAAGATGCGAGTGCACCGGTTGAAAGAGTGCACATCGGCTACAGTTTGGGTTGAACTCGTGGTGCATCGATTGTAGCGTCTTTGCATCGGTAAAAAAACGATTCATTCATATAAAATCCTGTCAGCACTCAGCAGAGACGATCTTTGATCTTTGCTTCGCCACTACGGAGGCCGAGAGTCTCAGTTATCAACACACACGGAAGTCGAGGAGAAAGAGAAACACAGCGCACCGAAAAATACCTACAAATCAAACGTTTGGCAACACTTCGGATTGTTCAAGACAGACGGTCAACTTGAAAAAATGCTCTCAAATTGTTAACGATGCCGAGCCGCTTTAAAGTACATAGTACGAGGAACTTAACGACGCACATAAAGAGGCGACATGGGGTCTGCAGCTGAAAAGAGAAACCTGAAAGTTAGACATATGAGTTCAATCACTCAGGGAGGTGTTCTGTCAGAGAGAGGTGTTTAGTTTACAGCAGCCTGTGACGGCCAATAATAGTTTAAATGTCTTCCTTACTGTAAGCAGTTATGATAGAGCTGTTTGTGAAAGGTTATTTGTATTCTTTATTGTTCCTATAGAAACCACTGCTTTCTGCTCACTGGTGAGTTAGCCTATGAGTGTTAAGCACATCAGGCTGGCAGCTGTATGGGCATTGCACTATGATAGTTGTTATTTGCACATTGTTAATCATGAGCAATGCATCCTTATATTGTTTAACTGTGAGGTGTTATACGATTGTACTGTAGCCTACTCTGGAGAGTTTTTTAAGGTAAAAAAGGTGAAAAAGAAACCGCATGATGGGATGTGCAGTACTAGTAGAGAGAACCAAATATGTAAAGCACTTTTTGTTAATGTATGATTTGCTGCATATAAGGAATAAAACAAAAATCCTCTGTCGTACCATATTGAAGTATCATTATTTTGCATCGTGTTGTATCGTATCGCCCCGAATCGCATAATGTTGAATCAAATCGTATCGCAACAGGGGTGAATCGTATCTTATCGCATCGCCTGGTGTTTCAAATGTATCGTTAATGTATGGTATCGTGGCAACGTATCGAGATTCGCATCCCATCGGCCTCAGTGATGGAGATGTACATCCCTAATACACACAGACACATATACAGACAGACACACATAGACACACACACACACACACAGACAGACAGACAGACAGACAGACAGACACATATATATATACACATATATATACACATATATATACACAGACAGACACATATACACAGACAGACAGACAGACAGACAGACAGACAGACACATATACACAGACAGACAGACACATATAGAGACACAGACAGACAGACAGACAGACAGACAGATACATATACACAGACAGACAGACACATATAGAGACACAGACAGACAGACAGACAGACAGACAGACAGACAGACAGACAGACAGACAGACAGACAGACAGACAGACAGACAGACAGACAGATACATACATACTAGAGATGTTAGGATTCACCGATTGCATAAACGTTCAAGATGCGAGTGCACCGGTTGAAAGAATGCACATCGGCTACAGTTTGGGTTGAACTCGTGGTGCATCGATTGTAGCGTCTTTGCATCGGTAAAAAAACGATTCATTCATATAAAATCCCCTCATCCTGTCAGCACTCAGCAGAGACGATCATTGACCTTTGCTTCGCCACTACGGAGGCCGAGAGTCTCAGTCATCAACACACACGGAAGTTGAGGAGAAAGAGAAACACAGCGCACCGAAAAATACCTACAAATCAAACGTTTGGCAACACTTCGGATTGTTCAAGACAGACGGTCAACTTGAAAAAATGCTCTCAAATTGTTAACGATGCCGAGTCGCTTTAAAGTACGTAGTACGAGGAACTTAACGACGCACATAAAGAGGCGACATGGGGTCTGCGGCTGAAAAGAGAAACCTGAAAGTTAGACATATGAGTTCAATCACTCAGGGAGGTGTTCTGTCAGAGAGAGAGGTGTTTAGCTTACAGCAGCCTGTGACGGCCAATAATAGTTTAAATGTCTTCCTTACTGTAAGCAGTTATGATAGAGCTGTTTGTGAAAGGTTATTTGTATTCTTTATTGTTCCTATAGAAACCACTGCTTTCTGCTCACTGGTGAGTTAGCCTATGAGTGTTAAGCACATCAGGCCGGCAGCTGTATGGGCATTGCACTATGGTAGTTGTTATTTGCACATTGTTAATCATGAGCAAGCAATGCATCCTTACATTGTTTAACTGTGAGGTGTTATACAATTGTACTGTAGCCTACTCTGGAGAGTTTTTTAAGGTAAAAAAGAAACGGCATGATGGGATGTGCAGTACTAGTAGAGAGAACCAAATATGTAAAGCACTTTTTGTTAATGTATGATTTGCTGCATAGAAGGAATAAAACAAAAATCCTCTGTCGTACCATATTGTAGTATCATTATTTTGCATCGTGTCGTATCGTATCGCCCCGAATCGCATAATGTTGAATCAAATCGTATCTTATCGCATCGCCTGGTGTTTCAAATGTATCGTTAATGTATGGTATCGTGGCAACGTATCGAGATTCGCATCCCATCGGCCTCAGTGATGGAAATGTACATCCCTAATACACACAGACACATATACAGACAGACACACACAGAGACACACATATACACACACACAGACACACATACAGACACACACAGACACACACACATATATATATACACACACACAGACACACATACAGACACACATACAGACACACACACACAGACACACATACATACAGACAGACACACACAGACAGACACACATACAGACAGACACACACACACACACACACACACACACACACACACATACACATACACACACACACACAGACAGACAGACAGACAGACAGACAGACAGACAGACAGACAGACAGACAGACAGACACATATACAGACAGACACAGACAGACAGACAGACAGACATTCGGAAGGTTTTTCTCGTTGTGCTTCTCTTACTTTCATCACTTTTTAAAATCAAATGTACCAAACTGGGATCAATAAAAGTATATCTTCGTCTTTATAGGATGATTTTTGTAGAATAAACCTTTTATTATGTTGACGCTTAAAATAGCAATTTAGAAACTGAGAGGAGGATTGTGTAACAATGATGATTCAGTTAAGCAAATGTTTCAAAAATCTGCCAACTCTTCTGTTTCCCAGGCGAGCAACGGGCAGTGGTATCAGATGAACGACTCCTCTGTGTCTGTCAGCGACATCCGCTCTGTTCTCAACCAGCAGGCCTACGTCCTTTTCTACTCTAAGTAAGTAAACTCGTCATTTTAGAACAAAAACACGTGCAAAAAAAAATCACAAAACGAGTCCTATTGCTAATGTCCGCTTTGTTTGTGTTCCTAGATCCAGTGAAGTGAAGAAAGCAGGGGACTTCAGCCACATGAGCCACAGCGCAGGCAACCCCGGTCAGTCGTCTCCGCGGCCGGTGGTGATCCCACGCATCAACACCAGCATTCACCACAACAACAACAACAACATCGGCTTCATTGGTCCCCAGCTGCCACCACACATGACCAAGGTACATCTAAACCAGGGCTTTTCAACCTTTCTTGTGCACATTTATGTTTACATTAGCATCACTAACACTCAGAGCTAACCTGTACTGGAGAGCATGTGTGTGAAGAAGCAGGAAGTAAAAAGGAAGTCACCTTGTGGTATAACCGGCAAGAGAGAAAGCCTTTGAGCTCCATACTGTTTCAGAGATAATCCTTGATAATCCATGATATGGCGTTTCATCACGGCAGTATTTAGTTTAAACAGTAGCTGCTGGGTCCCGCATGAGCTCAGCCCCCTCCTTTTTTATTGTATCAATTTTTATTTTAAAGCTTTATACCCCAAATCAGCACTTTTGAAACAGGAAGTGAAATCGAGGGATATGAGGCACGGCTAGAATGGATGATCTGTTTGGTATTTTGAGCAAAACACTTCATAGACATGTTTTTTATATATCTGAGACCTATGCTATTGCCTAGAAATAGCATGATGGGTGTACTTTAAAAAGTTACCAGTTTCTCAGTTTGTTAACGCATGCTAACAAAACAGTCAGTGTTTAGTTTGGACTATGGCGCTGTTGGATATTATTAGATGCAGCGAATGAATAGTATTTTTTTGGACTGATTCAAGTGAATTTGGACAATTTCCCACGACACACCTGACGATGTCTTACGGCACAGTGGTTGAAAACAACTGATCTAAACAATGTTTATCAAACATATTCGAATGTGAGAAGATATAAAGCCAGTGTTTAACAACAAATCTATCTTGTTTGTCCTCAGCGCGCTCTTCACGTCAACGGGAACGGATCTGTGAGGGACTTTCACACCAACTCCAAGCCCAGCACCAGCAGCAGTGTTGGGGGGAAATCTATCCCCCATGGATTGGCTTCCTCCTCCTCTTCCTCCTCCTCCTCCTCCTCCTGTTCTTCCATCTCCCACTCTATCAGCCGGCCCACCATGATCCCAGACCAGGACAAGCGACAGAAGCTTTCTTTCTTCATCGGACAAGGCAAACCCAACCGCCCGTCCTCCTCCTCCTCCTCCTCTTCCTCCTCTTACAGCCAGCCTTCCTCGGCCAGCTGCTCCTCCTCCTCTTCCTCCTCCAGCTCTCTCTCCTCCTCGCAGTCTACCTCAGACGTTCGCTTTGTTCCGCGTCAGCTAAACCACGTTAACGGCACGTCCCGCAGTAACGGCGGTCACCACGCGGGAGGAAACGGAGCGTCGTTCTTGGTGCCGTACGGCCAGGAGTCCTCGGAGGAATCGGACCAGGAGAACTCTGGCTCTCTGGATAACGGCGGATTAGCAAAGTCTCTCCTCAACGGAAACAAGAGAGCGGGAGAAACTTCCTCTCAAGCCACAAACGGAGACTCGGGAGCGCATCACAACGGGTTAAACGGACCCACCAATGGCCTCTCTAAATCCACTCAAAATGGCCACCATAACGGACACCACAAAGTGAATGGACACAACACCCCTAATAAGGTAAGTCTCCTGTCATGCAATGAAACCTAATGAGCTTTTTGTTTATATCGATAAATACTGAATGAAGGATGTCTTGTTTTTCAGCTCTCTGGCAGTAATCATGACACTTCATCCTCTGTGGCTACGGCTGTTTCTAATGGACACAGTGATCACAGTCAAACAAGGTGAGATTAGCACGCTAATGAGGGAAAGTAGCTCAAAGCTAAATCTGGCAAATTTACGCTTGAAATATTTATTGTTTTAAGTGTTCATTAATGTGTCCCTGACAAATAAACGAGGAAAAAACTAATAAATGCTGCGTTTAAACCAAATGCAAAACATATTGAGTTTGCATGGCTTGAATAAAAAAAAGATTCATTGTTCCTGAATTTAACCGCTATATCACTTCAGGGGGTCCGCGGGGTCTTAAAAAGTATTAAAAGTTGATTAATCAATTTAGCGGAAATGAAGGCTATTAAAAAGTATTAAACGGCATTTTCCAAGGTATTACATTTTGTAGCTTGTTTTCAATAAGTATATAAATGGTCCAAAGAGGTTGTATTCTACAGTCTGCCTGAATGTAATCATTGCGTAGGTATGTAGTGTGATTCTGTGTAGTTTATTGATGGCATCCCGTTGGATTTGACGTCATCTAAACAGGACATCACACGCTCACTGCTTGATAGCGTGTGAAGGTCCGTTTACGCCGGTTGCTAAGCAACATCGTTATGGGGAAATGCAAGTCTGCGTCCAAATGGTTGGAAGATAAGGAGGAAGGACAATCAATACTGTATATAGTCAATGTGAGGTAAAGGGTGTCGCCAAGGTAACCGGTTAGAACTCCAAGTGGCGATGAGGTCTTAAAATGTATGGAAAGGGTCTTCAAAGGTTTTACATTTGACTTCAGGATTCCTGCACATACCCTGTTCAAAATGGGAAATATAATTTGCTTTCAACCATATATTAAGAAGTTAAAAAAATCTGATTTGATGAGTGAGTATAAAGATGTGGTTTCAAAATCTACTGCATCGATATTTAATTAAATGTTTACATTTCTCAGACATTTCACCCAAAAGTCTTACAATTAAAATGCTTCTTTATTTTGTTTTCCCAGCCAAGAGGCCCATATTGCTGCTTCCTCCCTGGCCAGTTCCTCTCAGAGCCCCCATCCCGCTGCCAGTGAAACCCAGAGCGCTCCCCCTCCTGACGTAAGGGCTACAACTGTGTCTGAACCCCTGCCTCCGCAAGCACCATCCTCCTCTCCACCTTCAGCTACTCCAACAAACACTCACCCCGTCACGTCCAGAGAACCTGCTTCTTCCTCCTCTCCTGCCCCGCCGCACAGCATCCCTGCAGCCTTACCCCCCCCGACAGACGACTCCCAAAACACCAACGGGACGTCTGCAGCTCCACAGAGGATTAGCCGAGGTGAAGAGGAGGCAAAGGCTCTACCGAGGACTCGTGATCCGTCAGCAGGGACTGAAGGACGCGCCGACGCTAAGGAGCAACCCCAGTCCAAGCCCAGTTCTAGAGGAGGGGAAAGACAAACGTCCCGGGACAGAGAGAGAGACTGGAGCAGAGACAAGGACAGACACTACAGGGACAGGAGCCCGGTGCGTGAGAGAGACGGAGACAGACATCGCTACAGACGAGATTCTCGGGATCGTTCTCGGGATCGTTCTCGGGATCGTTCTCGGGATCGTTCTCGGGATCGCCACCAACACCGCTCGTACAAGGACCGCTTGGTTCCGTACAACCGGTCCTACAGGGACTGGGACCCTGATCGTCGCAGGGACCGGCCTTTCCTCACACCCAGGGAGCGGGAGCGGAACAATTACAACTCCAGAGATGATTGGGGTCACGAGCGGAGGGGATACGGTCACTCGTACCGAGAGGATAGGAGCCGGCGGCCGGAGAGCAGAGAGTCCCGTCGGCCGATGAAGGAGAGGAGCACCGGCAGGGAGAGGGGTTATTATTCGTGGAGAGGGGAGACTTCCTCGCCAAACACAGAGACCTCAGAAAAGTCAAAGGGTTCCCCCCCTCGGGAGCGTCCAAACTCAAATGAGTCGCCTCCGAACAAGGAGGATCACAAGAGGAACGCTGATCTTCCGAGCAAGGAGAGGGAGGACAGCTCGAAAAAACAGAAAAAGAACAAGAAGTCAAAGGATAAAGAGAGACACCGAGAGAGCGGGTGAGTTATGCCTCTGTTTAAATTACATTGTTTACCCAACAAACGTAATGGAGAGGCTGTCACTTTACTAAATATACTAAGATATATGTTCAGTATTTGGTCTAAAGGCTTTCTGCTTTGAGTACATAACAGTGCAGGGTGTCCGCGGGGTCTCAACAAGTATTAAAAGTTGATAAATAAATTTAGCGAAAATGAAGACTATTAAAAAGTATTAAACGGCATTTTCCAAGGTATTACATTTTGTAGCTTGTTTTCAATAAGTATATAAATGGTCCAGAGAGGTTGTATTCTACAGTCTGCCTGAATGTAATCATTGCGTAGGTGTGTAGTGTGATTCTGTGTACTTTATTTATGGCATCCCGTTGGATTTGACTTAATCTGAACAGGACATCGCACGCTCACTGCTTGATAGCATGTGAAGGTCCGTTTACGCTGGTTGCTAAGCAACATCGTTATGGGGAAATGCGAGTTTGCGTCCAAATGATTGGAAGATAAGGAGGAAGGACAATCAATACTGTATATAGTCAATGTGAGGTAAAGTGTGTCGTCAATGGAACCGGTTAGAACTCAAAGTGGCGATGAGGTCTTAAAATGTATAGAAAGGGTCTTAAGAAAGGTCTTAAAAGGTATTAGTTTGACTTCAGGATTCCTGCACATACGCTGCAGTGGCTTAAAATGGTTTCTTAGTTCAATAAAGTAAATCTAATGTTTCCCTTCTCTGTCAGTTCTATGTTTTGAATAGCGCTGTTTTGGATAGTCATATTTGGCCATTTTGCTCATTCATTCAGTAGAACACATACATTGTACTATCCTCGATTCTAGGGCTGCTCCATTATGGCAAAAATCATAATCACGATTATTTGGGTCAATAATTGATATCACGATTATTAAAAACGATTATTCATTTACTTAAAAAAAAATGTGAACAGTATGTTTTTAACAGTTGATAAACCTGAACTTTAAGTATAATTCAACTGAAAAACCAATAAAATAAAATAAAATAATAATCGTTTTAGTTTATTAATTGCACAGCCCTACTCGATTCTAAACTTTATTGCTTGTTTTTTTTTGGGTTGATTCGATCAAACAATCAGTCACTCGACATGAAATCAATCTGCCATATTACATAAATCATTTTTATACTACTTTTTTTAAACTTCTGCCTCTCAAATCAAGGTTCAAGGTTCTCTATTTAGTCATACGAACATAGCTACAGTGTAGTTATGCCGATGAAAATCTTGTCACAGGCTTCTCCAACAGAGAAACACAAAACACAGAAACAGAAAATATAGTGCAAGTAAATAGTAATACAAAAAGTGAAATAGTGCAATAAAAGTCTATATGCAAGTTATTGGAATAGGATATATTTAAGCAATAGCTCACGACAGGCCGTGGTATATGGCCATTATATCACAGTTAAGGGGCGTGGTTCGGCCCGACGCGAACTGTATACAGTTCAATCGACCGGACTTCTTTCTGCAGATGTGAGCGTCCTTAACAACGGACAATAAGTCCTTGCTGCACATTATCCCTGACATGTTGCCATCTTAAGCTTTGTTAGTTAGTTAGTTAGTTAGTTAGTTAGTTAGTTAGTTTCGTAACAGACGTAATGTTTTCTTTTCCTTGTACATGTGATGTTTTGGTGGTGTTGTTTTGTTTCTTTCCGTTAACCGTCAAGTGGGAAATAAGTATTTTTTTGTGTTTCTCTTAGTATCCTTAGATAATGTTATGTTTGGCTGTGAAAAAATTTTTATTATGAAGGGCTGATCATCTATTTGTATTTATTTTGTTTTTTTTAGAAAGGGACAGGTCACATAAGATTTTATTCTTCTCCCTCCTCCTTTTCGCTCAATGGTGTTTTGTTAGTCATGTTTTGTTGCCAATTATTGTACATTTGGTTTTGCGTACCATGAGCGGGACAAATACAAATGAAATGAAATGTAACAGTTGTAACGATTGTAGCTTTTCTCAGAGCGGAGGGAAACTGACTTGTTGTGAAAAGTAACTACAATTCTACCCGTGGTATACGCTCATTATATCACGGCTAAGAACCAATCAGATTGCTTGATTTCACTTGTCCGTTTTATAAAGATAAATCATTTTAAAATATATTTTTTAAGTAGCAGCCAGATGAATATTAGGGATGTTGCTTCAACTGTTCAGGTGTTTAACAGTCTTATTGCCTGTGGGATGAAACTGACCCTGGGTCTGGTGGTTGTAGGACTGTTTGCTTTTGCTGTCTTTCCAATTAAATTAAAATCCCTCAAAATGTGTTGAATGGAACCAGCTCCCAAATATCACGAGGAGCTGAATGTCTTGAGCTATTCACATTCAGCTTTCTATCTAGTCTTGGATTTCTAGTAACCCTGGTGAGTTTTCCTTCTTCTCTAGGAGCTCCGAAGCGGATTCAGACCGAGCCGCTGACCCCAAAAAGAAGAAGAAGAAGCGGAGAAGGCGCAGCGAGTCGGAGCAGCCGGGACCGTCGAGGGTCCGCGAGGAGAGGGAGAGCAGCAAGAGACGATACTACGACAGCAAGGACGCTAAACAACACAACGGTTACTCTCCTGAAAAACGGCGGCGCACAGATCACAGCAGCAGCGAGCAGCTCCCCCCCTCAAACCCCACCTCCCCCACAGACGCTTCAAATCAACATCTTAACGGATACAAAGGTACTTCAGATTTTACACCTTCAATATATAGAGATGCAAAGTCCCTCCCTTTCCGGTGACCACCATGGGACCTTATTTCGGAAAAAGTTTGTATTGAAGTCAATGGGGAGAGAAAACGTATCTTTCAATCCCGTTTGAATTGTGCCACGAATTACACATATGATATTTGTCAAATTTAAAAGATAATTTCAATGTCAAAAAAGTTAAAGTTTGTCGTAAAACTGTTGAAATATAAGACTATGAAAAATACGCAACTAGAAAGACTACAAATCCCAGAATCCCGGTCCCGCATGCTGGCTCTTACGGAACCGACTAACTCCCCTTGTGTGTGTGTACAGCTCTCAACATGCCCAGACTTGGAGTGATTTTCACCTCTTTTAATACTTTCCGCCTCGTTCTGAAGGAAAGAAGTGAAATGTGCCAACGTGACGGCCGTCTTGGTGTGTGGTGCGAGACAGGAGATGTAGTTCATTGAGCGGTTTCACACAAACAAAAGTGTTACTTCACAGTTTTACGACACATTTTTATTTTTTTGACTTGCAAAATTATCTTTTAAATTGACAAACATCATATGTGTAATTCGTGGCACAATTCAAACGGGATCGAAAGATCATCTTTCTCTCTCCATTGACTTCAATACATACCTTTTTCTGAAATAAGGTCCCATGGAGCTCCCCCGGAAAGGGAGGGACTTCGCCTCTCTATTGCTAAAAATGTACCTTTTTAAAGATGAGAGAAACACTGCTGTGGAGCCTGTCCTTCAATGAGGACATATCAGAGCCTGCATAATCCACGGGTCCATTGACCGGAAATGTTATTAATTGTTATTAATATGATTAATTGTTTAAAGTAAACAAAATGTGCTTTTTGTTTGCCTTTTTAAAATATGGTTAGTTCCAGGATTGTCTCTGTCTTAAATCCTAATGATTGGAATATCTTTGGGTTTTGCACCAAAAAAACAAACAAGCACTCACCTTTTGAGAAACTTGAATGGCTTTTTTTCCCACTATTTACAGCCATTTTGTAGACCAACATTTAACCAATTCACCATCTGATTGCCTTTACATGACTTTCTGGAATTCGTGTGTTTGGTAGTGACTGGATGTGTAAATACAATCAGAGCAGCTCACTGTATAAGCTCGAGGCGCTCTGTAGTGACGGGAAAACAGAACGTGTGAGGTGAAGATTTAAAGTGTCGATGTTGTTTTGCAGGAAATGGTTACAGCCACACGAACGGCGACTCCCACGGATCCTCCAGTGGCTGGAAACACTGACTGTGAGTGGGCTTTAATCATCATCATCATCGTCATCAGTACAGACACTGCTTTTAAACAATATATAACATTTATCAGAATTGTTCACAACACGCTTATAGATCCCTTGCGTTAGAGCCGATATCCCACATCTGGATCCAGAGTTTGATTGGGATGAAGTCTGGTCCAATATACTAATAGCTTGTAGGAATCCTGAGCCCCAGCACATACATTATCATTTCACTCATAGTCTACCTTACGCCTAGGAAGCTTTGTTTAATGAAAATAATTGCTGATCCAAATTGCACTCTGTGACGTAGAGGCTATTGGTACTTATCTACATATGTTCTGGGAATGTCCACCAGCGGCCAGATTCTGGGAGATGGTTGCCTCTAACCTTTCGGCGATATTTGAGCCTAACGTTTCTCATTCTACCGTTACACTTATCCTAAACAACCCGTTCAACCTGTGGTTTAACCAAAAGGCGATCACTATTAGCCGGGCTTACAGCAGCAAAACAATTGGTTGCGACTCGCTGGAAGCCTCCCCATTCCCTCTCAAGTGAGGTCTGGGTTCTAACATAGAAGTGGGGGGTTAGGTTTAGGTGGGGGCGGTTTGTTTCTTTCTTTAGATTTGTTTTGTACTGTATTTGCATTTGATGTTATTGATTGTCCCATTTGTTTAACAAACATTTATCAGATGTTATAACAGGCCTCTTCTCTCTCCTTTCAGCCACATCACCATTTCAACAACAGCAAAGGAATGACATCTTTTTTTGACGTGGTGCTTCTTCGTTGGGAATATATTGTATTTTTGCCACGAGAAAAGTGTTTTAAAAAATGTTTTGTTTTTCCAAAGGCATCGATTTATATGCCGTAATTCTCCTAACTATGGTTAAAAAAGACACTCAATGGACATTTATGATAAAATATTAATATATACTTGTATGAACACAAACAAAGCCTGGAGCTTGAACATCTCAGCTGCTGCTCAGTGGAACTCAGGACATGGAAACTCGTGGATATCCACCTGCGTCACATTCAGACAAACTAAAGGGAAAAGGAGAACTGTAAGGCATCGGCTGCAGGTTTTAGACGTCACCGTATCTCCGGAGCCACAATGCTTTTGAGTTTATTCTTTGATCCCACTGGGTGCGGAAAGGAGGGAGAAACTTGTGAATGAAACCCTGGACAGACTTGAGGACATATCCCAGCTTGTTTTCCATTTGTTTTTGCTCTGAAGCCTAAGATTCACGCCGTCATCTTTAAACTTTTCCACACACGGAGGTACGTCACGCCTCCGTCTTCTCTCCTGTCACGTTGCTTTTGGATTCTTTTGAAAAGGAAACCATCTAATCTTTGTTAATCATGCCTGTGGACCATTTGTGTTTGCTTTTTATTGAAAAATACAGTTTTGTGTCTTCTAGCGTCATCAAAAATACTGTGAATTTAATTTTGAACTGTACTATCAGTTATTTTTATATGTAAAGATCCTGTATCAGGGTTACCTGTAGATGTTGATTTGTTTTTAGAAAAACTCCTGTTAATATCGACCATTTTCTCTGGACAAAAGTTGGGAATGTTTTTGTTTTGTTTTTTCAACTTTAGACAGAAGTTGGAAAATTGCTACTACCTTTTACGTTTAGCATGTCAGAATTTATACATTGTATAAGGTAAAAGCCTTAAATACATTTGTTAATGTCAGAAATTGTAATCTCTTCTTGGTCTTTTGACTCGTTTACAAGCTGTATTGAAATGAATGGGAAACTGATTGACGAGTTGCCGGGTAAAAAGTCTGCCTTTGTATTATATACTAGGATTAGATTGTATCCAAAGTTCCTTCATTATAATATGTAAATACATTAAGTGTGGATGATAGCACTGTCCTGTAATCACACCAAGTTAAAAACACACATTTCCTGCTCAAACTCACTATATTATTCCTAAAATACTTTCATAAATAACCAAAGACCTGGTAATTTAAAGGTGGGGTAGGTAATTCCCTTCAGAAACACTTTTTGTTATATTCCATGGAATGCTCTTAACATCCCGATAGCAATGAATATATTAAATGCTTTGACAATAAATACATTAAAACAATTTCATCTGTGGAAGCCGTAGCGCTGTAAAAAGCAGGACCAATCATCTGAGCCGGCCCGGCTAAAATAACTGGATGGCCTACCTGCCTGTCAGCCTTCCATCTGTGCACAAACTTATCTCGTGCCCTCATTGGTCATGTGCGCGTTCGTGTGTGTTGGAGGAGGGGCTCTGTGAGGAAGTGGCAGATTTCTTTCGGCTGCGTACTTTCAAATTCTAGCGCACTCGAGCTGGTTTCTCCATTCTTACCTACCCTACCTTTAAGCTCTTTTCATTGAATTCACATGCGCACACAAAACAGTTTTCTGATCAGCATGTTTTTTATTCATGAGCATTTTTCCCAAACTAAGATCAATTAACCTTAAAATTACATGTAGCCTACTGTTTAAAAAAAAAAGAGGCGGCAAATGGTCTCGATCTCCGTTTGGGAAAATCAGATTCCAGTTTCACATCATTTGAGTTTTAAAATGTCCATATTTAGCTTCTTTCAGGGTGATTTTAACTCACTTTACTCCCTTTTCCAACTCAGCACAGTGAGTTTTCTTCGTATAACTTCATGTATTCTCTGATCTTTAGTAACTCAGCGTGAGGCGGAGGAGCCGCTGCTCCTCCACTTCTGTAAACTATCAGCGGTTCAAACTAAAACAGGTGAACGGGTACAGGCCGATATGATTTACATGCTACATAAACACAACAGAGGAAGAAACAAAGGAACAGTATGTACAATATATTCTACACATGCATAATGTAAATGACGGGGGGGCGGGGGGCTGCCTCTTGTTAACCAAATTAAGAAAAATAAATACAAAAGAAATGAACAGAGGTGGATCTTCAATACATAAAATGACAGAATATAGGATGTGTGTTAGCGTTTGAAAACACTTTAAAGGGGCTTTATATATTGAAAGTATTCATAACCTGCATCAATTCCTTTGCCTGGAAATATAAGAGCTGCAACAATTATGTATAATCCATAATAACAGATCAATAATAAGTCATTTATTTATAAAGAAATTTCCAAAAATGCTTTTTTTAGCCTATAAAATATCGTGATTTCAATGATTTTCTCTGTTTAACATAATAAATGCAATATCTTTAGGTTTTGGAACAAACCAAGCCATCCCCTTGGACTTTGGTAACTGTCATGGTAGGGCTGCTCAATTAATCGTTTTTTTAATCGCAATTAGGATTATGGCTTGCAACGATTACGAAAACAACTTAATCTAAATAAAACGATTATCTTTTTTTTTTGTAATTGGTTTTTCCAGTTGAATTATACTTACATTTCAGGGTAATCAACTGTTAAAAACATACTGTTCCAATTTTTTTTCTCCAATAAATTGATGTTTTTAAAGTAAATTGATAATCGTTTTTAATAATCGTGATATCAATTATTGACCCAAAGAATCGAGATTATGATTTTTGCCATAATCGAGCAGCCCTATGTCATGGACATTTTTCACTATTTTCTGGCATTTTATAGACCAAACAATTAATCTGATTAATCAATACATAATTAGTTGCAGCCCTGCTGTAAATGAAATATGAGCTTTTTAGAATAAATCTGTGTTTGCATGTACAGATACAGTCACTAACAATCAGACCAGCTGATTTAATAAGCTTGAGGCTTTCTGTAGCAGAAGAACATGTGAGGTGAAGATAAGATGTTTTCCTGGTATCTGGGAGTCAACGCCAAATAAGGAAAAGCCACGTATGAACTCCTCATGCGTCCACCAGAGGGCACACTATGCAAAGATTTCCCATGATTCCAGTCATGGCTGTAGTCCGGTTCCTTTTGTCCATTTGTTTTAATCCAGTTTTTTGTCCATACAGTCCCCCTAATCAGTGTTCAGAGTCCCTCACACACAGGTGCACGCCAATTATCCATTGCAGTCCCAAAGACAAGCACCTGCTGCTGTCCTCCAGCCGTGAAAGAACACACATGAGGCCTTCATAACACACACACAACACACACACACACACACACACACATACGAGGACTCAGGTGTGTTTGACGGTGTGACGGTCATCACTTCTTATTGGCTATCCTCCTCTTCCTGGTGGCCAGCATGTCGTAGAAAGGATCTTTGCTGATGCTTGCTCTGCAGAAAAGGAGAGGAAGGAAACATCATTTTCCAGCTGCTTCTGTACATCCTAATAAGAGTAGTTTGCAAGGTAGACATGTCAACATTATGAATAAACTGGATTTCTTGTTACCACTCAAATCTGTTACTATGGAGAGAAGAGAAGCATTGTTACACGTGACGTATTTGGGAAGTATTTTAGGATGAGGGGCAGTCATTTCTTTGACCTTCATCTTTTATCTATCAGTCGGAGCTTCGTCTTTTGTCTCCGCCGCACTCTGACGGATTTAGAAAGAAACTCTTTTGCTTTGATTCCGTAAGATCAACACCAAAACCTGACATCTGCAGTGATTCGTTGCACTTGATCTTCACTCAAACACTCCTTCCCATTCTATAAATATCTCACTCAGAAGTTTTTTTATCTGAGCATGTTGACAAATACACAAGAGAAAATGTATGCCTATTCATACAACAAGATTGGCTCTTTTCTTAAACATAAGGATGTCAAAATAGGTAGCTTTACCATCAGAGTATTTTATTCAACTTAACTGTCAACAAGGCAATTGACAGCAGTCTCAGGGAGGTAAGCAGTCAATCAAAATGTCCGTAGCTAAGTGCAACAATGCTTAATAACTGTGACCGGTTACTGTCAATACAAAGATTTGACTGTTTGAACTCCTAGCAGACAGGAAGCAACGTTAGCATTCGTTTGAAAGCTAGAGCGATCGTTTCTTTTGATGTCACTTCGGCATCTCCTTGTAGCTCTGTTTCGGTCTCAGCCAAGTCAAAATATCTCTGGCTCTTTAGCTGCTTAATGTCCACCTATTCCCCGGCTAGGTCCTCACTTTGTTGCTTGCTAAATAATTGTGACGACGGGTTACTGTGTGGACAAAGGGCTGACTATTTAAACTACTAGAGGACATGAAGCAACAAACACATTTGCTTGAAATCGTGTTTCTGGCCACTTGACATCACTCTTATATCTCCTTGATTCTCGATTTTGGTCTCCACCCTCTCCTGACAGAAATGTCGGACTCTTTAGTTGCTAACTTAGCCTGTGTTTTTGTTTAGGGCGAGTATCTCAGACTGGCTCCGGCTCCCTGTGGAAAAGTCAACGTTGCATACCCTAAATCTTTGTACGTGACACACACTCAGGATGGGAACACGCAGAATAACCCGCAGCCTTCCCAGCAGCACAACATGCTGAGTTGGCCAGTCTTATTAGTGTGTGTGTGTGTGTGTGTGTGTGTGTGTGTGTGTGTGTGTGTGTGTGTGTGTGTGTGTGTGTGTGTGTGTGTGTGTAGAGCAGTTTCCAGGAAGCAGATGAGTCAGGTGTGTGTCTTTCTGTGTCTGCAGACCACAGGAGGGTGTAATGACAGTGTGTGAGTTTGAGTCCAATCTGTGATCTCTGTTGTTCCAGCAGTGACCGGAGGAACCTACTCGTTCTGAAACAGAGAGTGTGTGTTCAGAGGGTCAAATCGTTTAGCTTTTAACGTCATGGTAGGATCTACAGAGACAACTTGAATTATTCAGCCTACAATATACTACCACTTTTTTAATGATATTTTAACATACAATTACTAATTTTTGATATTTTGAACATAGTATATTTTGACTTTTTTCAGCATAATATACACATTTTGCATACAATGACTTTTTCCATGATATTTTCTAATCACAATACTATGACTTGTTTTTATATTTTCCGTCAACATTGCTCTGACTTTTCTCATTTATTTTCTAACATACAGAGAGCCACCTTCACCAAGCCACCAACAATAGTGGTTTGCAAGCCAGGATGACAGCTCGCCAACATCGCATTGTTTTATGTAATTCATAGTTGGTCATTTTGATGTTGGTTGTATCTTCTGAGAGTTTAACTGGGAGGCTGCTGTTTAATTCTGCTCTGAATTCCTAAAGAGACTCTGATTCACAATGGGAAATACCCCTCGTTCAATAAAAACAAAACAACAATCTCAAACTGAGAGAAATGACCACCTCTCTTTTCCTTCCAATCCCTTTAACTGTATATGAAGCATCCCAGGATCTGTAGTCACTTATTAAAAAGGAACACACCTTTCATTTATTGGATACTCGTTCTAACGCTAAGAGGTTTTATAACATCATTAGAGCCCTGAAGCGACGTGTAATAGGATTTCTGCCCTGATATTATTGATCATATTTGCCGGTGAAGCTGCAGCTGAGTGGATTATAAGCAGTGAGCTGATCAATTACCCAATTTACAGCTTTACCTCCACTCCTTCCCTGCTTACAAGGCTGAATTTGGATATGACAAATCTGGTGTGAAACACTTCTGTGTGTGTGTGTGTGTGTGTGTGTGTGTGTGTGTGTGTGTGTGTGTGTGTGTGTGTGTGTGTGTGTGTGTGTGTGTGTGTGCGTGTGTGTGTGTGTGTCTCTAAACAAAGGGAAGTGAGCTTATCCCGCGGAGCAGAAATCACCCCTGAGTGTTATCTGTGTGGAAGTGTGAGAAACAGAGTCGCATTTAGTCACCAGCGTCTAAGTGTGTGTGTACTAGCTGCACATATATGATAAAGCTCACAGCTCTGAGTGTGTGTGTGTGTGTGTGTGTGTGTGTGTGTGTGTGTGTGTGTGTGTGTGTGTGTGTGTGTGTGTGTGTGTGTGTGTGTGTGTGTGTGTGTGTGTGTGTGTGTGTGTGTGTGTGTGTGTGTGTGTGTGTGTGTGTGTGTGTGTGTGTGTGTGTGTGTGTGTGTGTGTGTGTGTGTGTGTCATAGTCAAGGTCAGACGTGAGAACGTGCCACCTGGGAGCCTCAGTGTTGGCTAAGTGCCCTCTCGGTGTAAATGGACCCCCACTAACACGACGTCTCTTACTTGATGGATTTGATCCACTCCTCCTTCTCCTCCGGCGTTGGGGCAGATATCCTGTACACCACGTGGTTGCCCTCGACGACTCGCCCGTCCGCTTCCGTCTTGCAGGCCTTGATCACCTGACCTTTGTGGTTCGGCTTGTACAGCTCGAAGCAGTTCTGGGGAGGCAACGAAAAGATATGCACGGTGAAAAACAAGAAAACATGTCTCTGTGTGATGTTAAAGAGACAGTAGATTATTGTTGCTTATCATTATGAAGATATGTTGACTGCTCTATGTAGCGGCTGCAGAACAATGACACCCCCTGCGTTAACTAGTTACATATAAACCTCACTTTTACTTTGCAATACGCTCTGTTACTGAGTCGCATTTAAATAGCTTACAACTTAACAAATGAGCTCAGAGCAGCTTTTTTAGGTAGCAAAACAACTAAAGTAATGTTAACTGTAGAAACTTTATCGAGCAAATGAGCTTCATGGAAGGAGAAGGGGAAGAGGGAAAGTGATACAAAAAAAAACGTATTTCTACTTCATCGGTAAGTAACAATATCTACCTAGTTATTATACAAGAGGTGTTTTAATCTGCCTTTTTAATAGCTCTGAGATTAGGGTTTCTGCTACTTTGATATTCTTGCAGTTGTTTCCTGCTTTGTACAGTATAAAGCCTGCTAGCTGTAGCCATGTCGCTAACATTAAATGAACGATCAAAGATTCTTATTTGCATGAAAAGGAAAAGATAGAAAAAATACTTTAGCAACGTTTTTTGTGCGCGTTTTTTTTCAAAACAAATGCAATATGTCCTGGGTTGTTGGTAGCAATAACAATTATACCACATGGACATACACATGATTTCTTTCTGCTTTAAAGGAGATAAAGAAAGAGTGTCTGGAGTTTCTACTCACAGGTTTCCTGGGCTCGTCCACCTCTCTGATACTGAGGTTCTCCAGAGGAATTATCCCACGAGGCTCTTTATCCTGGAAACACAAACAAACAAAGACTACGTTAAGCATCAATACATCACTCATTAAGTGCATACATGACTGTAAAGGACACAACCAGTGATTAATGAGGGCGCAATGACACAGAAAGTCAAGCCTAGACAACATCACACGTTCAATTCAGATGTGAGCATGCTAACAAGCTAAACTAAGATGAGAAACTGTAAACATAATACCTCCCTAACATTAAATGTAATCTTGATTGTTGGTTATCAAATGCATACAACTAAATATACCAGAATGTTTCTTTATTGTCATTAGGACACATTTTATTACAACATTAATAATTATGCTTATATTTAACTAACATTCCTACAGTGCTATCTCCACGTGAGATTAGTGGAGGATGACTGCTTCCCTAGTGAGGATCTTATTCTTCAAAGGAAACTCATATAAATAATGGTTTGCAACAGCTAGAAATTGTATTTAATTATTGTGAATATGTTTTGAACTTAAAGGTGGGGTAGGTAAGAATGGAGAAACCAGCTCGAGTGTGCTAGAATTTGAAAATACATAACTGGAAAAAATCTGCCCCTTCCTTCAGACTTCCTCACAGAGCCCCTCCTCCAACACACACGAACGCGCACATGACCAATGAGGGCACGAGATAAGCTTGTGCACAGATGGAAGGCTGACAGGCAGGTAGGCCCTCCAGTTACTTTAGCCGGGCCGGCTCAGATGATTGGTTGTGCTTTTTACAGCGCTACGGCTTCCACAGGTGACATTTTTTTATGTATTTATTATTATCAAAGCATTTAATATATTCATTGCTATCGGGATGTTAAGATCATTCCATGGAATATAACAACACGTGTTTCTGAAGTTAATTATCTACCCCACCTTTAAGTATTTGAACATTTTTTGTCTGTATTATTGTTATTATTTTTAGATTACATATGTATTCTGCATTTTTTATATTTTGTAAGTACTTGCTGTTGTCGAATTTTTCTTTTTCTTATGTACTTTTAGTTATTTTATTTAAAAAATATATGTTGTGCTTTTGGTTGTATATGTTGTGTATTCATCTCAATAAAAATGTGATCACAAGAAAAAAAAAGAAACATTTATCTTTCCATTACATTGAGCCTGACAGCATCAAAGTGAGAATCAAGGTGCGGATAAAAGCACGCTTGAAGTTTTTATACATCCTGGTCACATAGGGTACAGCACCCGAGGGAGACATAACCCTGCCCCCCCCCACATCCTCCATCTCCTCCAGCGAGTGTGTGTGTCTGCGGGGCCAGATGTGAGGGGGGGGGGGACCTTGAGGAACGGCCCCGTGTCCCGCCTGTCATCTTCCTGTTAATGAGGGGGGACCAGGGGGAGGAAGCCCGGGCAGCTGGATGAGAGTGTGTGTGTGTGTGTGTGTGTGTGTGTGTGTGTGTGTGTGTGTGTGTGTGTGTGTGTGTGTGTGTGTGTGTGTGTGTGTGTGTGTGTGTGTGTGTGTGTGTGTGTGTGTGTGTGTGGGGGGCATGCTTCTGATGCTGGGCTGAAGCATCGGGGTGACAGGCAGCGGGTTGGGGGAGGCACTTGGATCGGGGCTTAGCGGGGCCAGATGTGCACCGTAGACTTTACAGATGTTTCCCATGATGCCTCGTGTTAATTGCTGGGGTGAGGTTCATCTAGGTCAAAGGGGCTGCATCTGTTAAAGAGCGGAGCTGGAAGACAAAGACCCCTGACTCTAACTGTGTGTGTGTGTGTGTGTGTGTGTGTGTGTGTGTGTGTGTGTGTGTGTGTGTGTGTGTGTGTGTGTGTGTGTGTGTGTGTGTGTGTGTGTGTGTGTGTGTGTGTGTGTGTGTGTGTGTGTGTGTGTGTGTGTGTCGGGTTTAAATGTTTAAGGGACTACATGCGTGTCCTCTTTTTGGTGTCAATCTTACTTAAAGTCCTGTTGCATTTGATCTGTCTCAAAAATATGTATTTAAACATTAGCTGCTTATCAAGATTATTGGATGTAATATTTAAAAATGTAATAAATGATTTTACTAGCATCCTTTAAGGCAGGGGTTATCAAACTTTTCAGCCCGCGACCCCCAAAATAACAGTGAATTAATTTCAGGAAGAAAAAAAAAGAAGTTTGAGAGTTTGAGAAAAGTGGATTGTCAAAGAAAAAAATGTCTATGCGAACGTTATTATTAATAATAATAATTAAAAAAAATTCTAAAAAAAATTAATCAATTTTTTAAAATAATTTTTTTATTTTCCATTTTTATTTTGTAATCATTTCGCGACCCCCACTTTGGGAACCCTTGCTTTTAGGAACATTTTAGGACATTTTTGGAAATATGCCTATTGCTTTCTTGCTATGAGTTAGTCATAAAGTTTGATACCACTCATGTCTTTGTCATAATGTAGAGTGGCATGTAATATAACTCTCCGCAAAGATGTTGAATTATTCCTTTAAAATGTACTCTAATCAAATATGTTTATTATATTATTTTAAGTAATTTAATAAATATTGGTGTTATAAACAGAAAAACCCAGATAGAGTTTCAAAATAGTATCAATTGTTGGGCAACTTACTTTCACATAGGTATTACTTTCATATACTATATTACTGGCTGTGTAGTGTGTAACGTATACCACTGGTGTTGTGCTTACACATACATTCTGACACACATTAAACCACATTATTCTGCCTACTTACTGTTGTGTACTCAAAGTAATAGAGGCAGTTGTCGGTCAGGATGAACCACCGTCTCTTCCACGTCTTCACCCTGCCGCCTGCAAAGAAAAACACACACTATTTTAGTTTAACCTGAAGGGGCGACAGTGTTTGTGCATGTGGAGGCTAACCTGCAGCAGACCTCCGCTCCACGCGCCACATCTGGCTCTGATCATCAGCTCTCTGCATTATTAGACTCAATCAGGAGGCTGGATTCTCCCTGCAGCACCCCCTCCCCGTCTCTAGGGACGCATGCCTGAGGGCTGGGAAAACTGTTCAACACGCTGCTACCTTACAGAAAAAACCAAAGCATGTACACGCCACAGACATGGGAAAGCTTTGGCAGGAGTGCATTCAACTTGTTTGACCAGACTGACGGATTTTATGAGCTTGGCTTGAGAAAAGTCTGATATTTTAATATTATAAAAAACAGAGACAGAAGGACGACTGTTCCAGAGAGGGTGTTTGGATTTGTAACATGTGAACACATCTTCGTTTTATCTGGGAGTAGGACTGACATCCTCTCCATCTGCCTCAGATAAAAGTAGATTATTGGGATTACTGGATTGTCTGGTAATTACACCATCAGTGATGCCATCTACCTATGTAATCCAAAGAAAACACAATGTGCCTGATGTCAATGTTCAGTCTGCACAATAATAACATGTTTGCTGACTTCACAGAGTGAGCACAAAGCAGCCGTTACTGATGTAATCAATATGTAATGTTCACTTGACCCAGATTTCCACTCTATACTGCAAACTGGAGTAAAAATTCAACATCTATAGTACATTATTAATGAGCAATGTTTACTAGAGATGCATACCGCTGCATTTTACTCACTGAAATGGATTGAGATTGTGAAATATGGTCTACTTTTGTTCTGTAAATATACAATTAAAGTTTGATTCTGCTACAGTCAACCATTACATATGGCAGCCTGGAGAGCCGTTTATCCCGTTTAGTGGTATATTTAATTTAATCCTCAAAACCTGACATTTATAATGGATTTTTGCTGCAGGACCTCCCATGTTTGCATGCTTCTAATGCAGATTCATCACTCGCTTGTTTGCTTAAGGAGAATACTGAAAAGGGACTGAAAAATAAATGTGCACAAATGCAAGAGGGCTAAAAGTCTTGACTCAATTTTTATTATTTGTATTAATGAACAGGATAAATAGTGTAATTGGTCAAAATTGTATTTTCTGGAGTTTTTGCATTGAACACAGCTAAAATACTGACAAGGCATTTATCTTAACTTAATATTAATAATTGGTATTTTTGACAGTTTTGTCCATTTAAAATGCTTTGACTTTGATTAGGAGGACATGAAAATGTGCTTTTCTCTTTATATTGTCCCAGATTACAAGCTAGTTTTAACCCACAGAGGTGCTGTTTAAGCTTAAGCTTTTTGAAATATCTAAATATCAATATTTTATGACATGCTGTTCCTACTGGATGATGATGGATTCAGGCAAAGCAGCAGGCTCAGTCCTGGTTAGTAATGTAGTGTGATGAGCGCTTATGGAGCTTCACAGCCTGATATTAGCCGTGCAGAAATGTTGTATTAAACATCAGAGCAGGCCAGCTTCATTCAAACAACAAAAAAGGAACGTCTTATTAAGCACGGACTCCTATGATGGAGGTAACATTAGCGTGGGATCTGGTAGTGGGGAGAAATTGAAGATAAAATGATGTGGCTAGTGCAGCTGGTGGGATAGAGAGCAAATGAGAAAGACAGGGGTCTGTAGACAAAGAGGAGAAGCAGTATTAGCGTGGGTGAACTGAGGCCCATTCACTAAAGCTTAGCGTGTGTGCTCGCTAAGCAGAAGCTGTGTGACGCGCAGGGCTGTCTCTAATGGTACAGAGGATGAAGTGAGTGCTGGGTGTTTGCTTGAATATAGGAGGAAGCAAACATCTTTTATGTCGAAGTAATGCATGTTAGCGCTTCTTGGAAAAAGCTGCTAAAGCATGCAGAAGTTTGAAACAAAAAACTTCATTTAGTTGTTTGGCTCACTTGCTAATGCTTAAAAGCTTATAATGTAACATGTTGTACCTCTACAGCTATTAAGAAAAGTAAAACATTTTGTGTAAAATATTTAACTTTCTTGCCAAAAGATAGCTGAGAAGTTTGATACCACTCGCAGCCTGTATGCTAAATATGCAACCCAGTCTCACGGCATTTCGTGTTATAGTTACAAAATTAATTTAATCTATTAATTCGTGTTCATCGGGTCTTGGAATACCAGAAGTTGTGTGGTTCATAAAAAAAATTACTTACTCAATATCTTACCCTGTAAATGTCGGAGTTTTTTTGCCGTCCGCAAGGAAAATAAATGGGGCTCAGAGTCTCAGAATACTGAAATCTGTATTTAAAAAAATCTTTTTTTCCTTCTAATTTGTTATTATTTGGTGCAGGCAAGAAACATACTACCAATAGAAATACATTGCTTCTAAAATCGTTCTGTGCCAGAATACTGAAATCTGTATTTTTTTTAAAATCTGTTTTTCCTTTTAATTTGTTATTATTTACATTGCTTTTAAAATCGTTCTGTGTGACACGAAAAAAATGGCGAAACCGTGTTGTGAACACGAATCAATAGATTAATTTCGTGACTATAACACGAAATGCCGTGTGTTGAAATATGAATCTAGCATTACAGCCAACAGCACGGTTAGCTTAGCGTAGCATAAATACTGGAAACATGGGGAAGCAGCTAGTAACTTACAGTTAGTAAGTGAGGTGCAGAAAGGTGGATATTCATATTAAAACTGACCAATGCTAGCTGTTTTACACTTTTTCAAAATAATTTTGCCAAGCTAAGCTAGCAGTAACTTTATAATTACTGCATAGATATGTGTTTTATTGTGTTGTTTACCAATTTTCTCTGAATTTTCAACAAAAGCTAATTAAGCTCTGACCTTTAAAGTCTTGGCCAATATGGAACTAGTAAAGTGGGAGTTAAAGTCATTTCCAGTAGCCTAAAGTTGTACACTGCATTATCGAACTGCATGCAACACATCTACAGTAAATACATGAGTTTAGAGAAGAATAAAGATGTGTTCACCTTAATTTCCACGTACAAAAGTAAATACAAACTTTATTTAATGTGTATTTGTTCCAATATTGCATGATTACCAATGTCTTGTATCTATCGTTTTCTATTATCTATACATTTGATGTTTTCTGTGAAAAACGGCAGGACAATAAAGGGAAAGTGGCGAGTGGCACTGTGGTTTGATGAGGTCAACAGTTATCTTTTATGCAAAGGATTAAACATTTGAATAGTGCGTATATTGTGTGTGCACCATCTGAGACGAGCCCTCTGCGTCATCCAGCCTCCTCCAGAGCTACAAGAGGAATGCAAACGATCCCCATGCACAATGAGCGAGATCACTGACCTCCAACTCGCCCTGCCTCTGAATGAGATAATGCATCACCTCGTTTGCCCAATGACAGCTCGGATTCAATAAGCCAATTAAATGAGGCGGGTAGCATGTTCTGTGTGCTAAGGAGATAATGGCAGCCAATGCCAGTGTGAGGGAAACCTGTGATGGATCCGAAGGAGGGAGGAAGGAGCGTTACCTACCTCCTAATACAGATTTTTAAGAAGGAACATCCATCACAGAACATAATGAGAGAACAGAACGAAAGTGTGAAAGGTTAGAGAAAGGGAGGAACAAAAAAACACATAAAAGGATTTTTCTGAAAGACACAGCAACCACGTAACACAATGCCGAAGATACGAAGTTTAATTAACAAAAAGAGGCATGCTTGAAGAGTGAGGAAGGAGAGGAGAGAGAAGACAAAGCAAAGAGGAGAGGACACAAGATGAAGGACGAGGAAAGAAACAAAACACTTTGTAGTTGCGTAAGAAAGCTCCTTTTTTTTGGGCAAAAATGAACAGAAAGAGCAGAAATCACGAGCTAACTTGAGCAGAAACTCATTCTACTGTAGCGCAGCATCCACACGGCGGCGTGCGTTGAAGCTTACCGGCGGGCGTGTCTGAAACTCCACCAACAACCAATCACATGAATCTCCCGCCCCGGACACACAAGCACGCGGTTTGATTGGCTAGAGCTTGTACTGGCATATCCGTCGAAGCTTCAAAAGTTGAACATTGCTCAACTTTTGAAGCGAGAAAAGCGAAGCGACGCTCCCACAATGCAGTTTGGCGAAAAGTGACGTCACCCCATTCAAAGTGAATGGGCAGAAGCGTTGAAGCTTCAACGCACGCCGCCGTGTGGACGGGCCGTGATGACACAAAAAAGTCAAGAGATATCGTAGGAATCAGCTTTTTTCAGCCATGTATGCCTAAACTGTCAACCTCTAACATGTGCACTGGAAAACCCAACATAAACAATAAACCCACAACAACAAAAACACTCATCGCCAGGGAAACGAAAGGACACTGCTTATCAAACTGATGCTGACACTGCTGAAAAATGATACAAATCAACACATCATTTCGGTGACTTAAAAGGCACATACCGAGCTTTAAGAGCCAGCCCTCTCTGTCGGGGTTGAAGAACGTGTGCGTGAGATCGTTCCCGTCATCCTCTGGGATTTTGAAGGGCTCGTTTTTGATGCTGTCGTAAAGGTTCTGCAGACAGGGGAAGGAAGTTATTCATCAAAAGGCTGAACAGTGTTAGAAGTGCCTTGCTCGTTTGTAGTAGGCGTGACAGAGAGATCACAGAGGTCAATCATCACACACACAGAGGAACACACACATTACGGACGAGTCCTCACCCTGAGAAGCTCCTCGGGCAGATCCCCCCCCTCGTTGATGCCTCTGTTCATGGAGATGAAGCGCTCCACGGGGGGCTTGTCTCTGACGTTTGGGTTGTGGAGGCTGGTGTTCAGCATGATGATGGCAAAGGACAGTACGTAGCAGGTATCTGAGAGCAACAGAAAGGGAATCAAATTGATCAATAACACTGTAACGGAGGTGATCTTTGGGGCTATAGAGCTCGGCCTCCGTTACGGATTGTGTAGCTTTGTTGGTGGCGAAATGTATGTAGCGTGTGCATCTGTCTGTGTTTTAATTTGTCTGTCTCTGTTTGCTGGTTTTATGTTGAAAAGTGTTCCCCTTTCCCCTTGTCTGTTGCTGTTGATTGTGTGCACCTGGTGCCCTGTGTTGTCTCCTCCCCCCCACCTGTGTCTAATTGCTGATTAGTGTGTGTGTGTGTGTGTGTGTGTGTGTGTGTATGTGTATGTGTATGTGTATGTGTATGTGTGTGTGTGTGTGTGTGTGTGTGTGTGTGTGCGTGTGCGTGTGCGTGTGCGTGTGCGTGTGTGTGTGTGTTCTTTGGGGGATATTAACCTTCTTCATTAGGAAGTCCACCATTTTTGTTTTATCTGAGGTGTAACACTTTCAGGTTCAAGTACATATAACAGGATGTCATCAGCATACAGTGTTATTTTGTGTATTTCATTACTAGCGATACACAGATGTATTGGCCACCGGTTAAAGCTCGCAATTTAAGACATCTGCAATCTAAAATGATAAGCCTTGGAGGAACAACCTTAAAATGGTTTCGATTTGGGAGAAATGTAATAATATCATAGTCAAATGTAATAATAACAAATTAAGAATACTGTGTATACTGCAAATGAAAGGTCTTGGGGGAAAACAAATGGATTGGCTAAGCGTATTGCACTTCAGCTTCTTACACATATAGCCGTTTCTTATATCGCTATTACACATTTACATATCATGATATTCATTTGAAAGAATTTTCCTGCTGGTAGGGGCAAGATGGATACAGACAGAGCAACGTCTGTTGGCTAGACTCTGGAAACTAGTTAATTTTTTTATTTGTGTGTGTGTGTGTGTGTGTGTGTGTGTGTGTGTGTGTGTGTGTGTGTGTGTGTGTGTGTGTGTGTGTGTGTGTGTGTGTGTGTGTGTGTGTGTGTGTGTGTGTGTGTGTGTGTGTGTGTGTGTGTGTGTGTCTGTGTGTGTGTGTGTGTGTGTTAGAGGGAAGTACAGTATAGTGAGATGGAATCGGGGGCAGGCAGGGCTTGAGTCTCCCGTCTGTGAGTTAATGTTCAGACACACACGGGCCACTGGCTGCCTGTAAATGAATCATTCATTCCCCTCTGTCTGTCTGCTCTCCCTGACACACTTTGCTCCACGCTGCCTATTGTCTGCCTGCACACACACATTCTTTATAAAAAATAGAAGCGCTTTGCACGCAGTGTGTAATGCGGGGCAAGAGGTGCTGCTAACTGCGAGAGGAATGTCAGCGTAATCAGAAACTGGACGAGCAAGCGAGAGAGAGACGGGTTGCTCTTTTCCGTCAGTGATTAAAGATCATTTTATTTTAAAATGGCTTCACACATACATGATTGAATACCAGTGGTGGAATGCTACTGAGCATATTCACTCGATTACCTTATCTAAGTTATATTTTGCCATTATTGTAGTTTTTCTATTTAAGGCTAATGTATACATGCACTGCTCCTCTACGATAGTTACTTTCCTACATATAAAACATATGATATTCCCATATGACATAATGCAGTGTTGTACCACTATCTTCTACGGGAAATAGTTTGAAACCATTTTCAGTATTTATATCATTAATAATATAATATTTCATTATATTGCTATACATATATTTCATTTTTTACTTTTCTATTTTCTATTTTATTTTATTTTGAAAACATCCAATATCTCCCGGGGGAGCAAGAAAAATATTTCAGATTCTGATGCACGGATGGATAATATGTGACCTGCTCCATCGAAATCAGTCGCATTGAACCGAAGACCAATTTGAGTTGTATTGTTGGAAAGAGGAGATTCCTAGCTTTCTAATGATATCAGGATTGTTTTTTTACTCCAAATATTAAGCAAAATATGTCACATTATATAATGACTGTTACTGACTCATCATTTTGAGAAAAAGGCCTTCAAAGTTTCCTCTTCTCTGGAATCCATCGATCTGATTGATTATTAGTTGATTATTGATTATTAAGTTGTATTTATCATCTGAATTTGCCAAAACAAGTTTAATATTCTGAAAGCCAAGACTTTGTTTAATTGAAATCAGATGAAAACAAACTGTAACGGACCCTGCCGTGTTATCTATGATTACTATACGCCTTTCATTCATAATGTCAGCGGAGGGAGGGGGTGCGGCGCTGTGGAACAGCAGAGTGGCGAGTGAGAGGTAATCTTCCCTTTAAGCTTCAAACATGTATTTATCGTGTGATTTTGGAAATAAAAGCTTCATATTCTGAAAGCCAAGACTTTGATTATTTAAAATCTTTTTTACGCAAATCCACGTTTATTTTGAAATGAGCCGTTGCGACTTCCGACTGATTTCGATAGAGCGGGTCACATATACAGTGTATTCTCTGGAGAACATCACATATCTCTAAAAAGCTTTGTAGAATATGGCCTTCTTCCCTCCACGGGACGACATGCACCCTCAACAATCCTAACTTCTTTCATTATTTACAGCCTGTTGTAGTTATACTCTTTGTTTATCACAAGAACGCGTATCACTCAGCCACATTGAGCCGCTATGAATAATGGATGTCTCTTGTTTGTTGCTGCTTGTTTACTCTTCTGCTGCAATGATCCTGTGATCTGAAGTTACTGTAATCTGGTTGATCCTCATTGAGCTCTAGTTACAGTAACTCTCATGGCTTAATGAATCAAATGCATTTTAAAAAATAGGCTAATGGTCAATGTATCCTGGGCCCTCAGGCAATGCTTCTGTTGGCACATTAGGGTAAACTGATGTTCAGTGCATTGACATTGTCCAACATATTGGAGTTCACACTCTGCTCTTTTGTGTCCCAGGGGCAACTTTTGCAACAACATAGATTGATTAACTAAATCCAACTTGTTTTAAACTGCTTTCAATTTGATTTAAAAAGAATAAATGAAGCTGTAACATCAACACTGTTGGGATTAAGAGTTAATAGAACTAGGTCGCAAGAAAGCAGAGAAGTCTAAACAGAGAGTAAGAGATTAAATAGTTGAAATAGTTAGCTAAGATTAATAAATAGTAGGGCTGTCCCGTATACCATTTTTCGGGCTCCGGATATTCGGTAGTAATCAGCAGCGACTATTCGGATATTCGACGCTCGCCCGCAGGGGGTGGGGCGCATCAACACGTGTATTTCGGTTTATTCAAGGCATTCATTTTGTTATTTTACAGTATTGTTTTATAGTTATTTGTTAATGTAAAGAACCCAATGTATGTTCTTGGAGATTGAAAAGTATTATTGTGTTACTTTCGTTGCAGTTGTATATGTCTTAAGTGTAATTTGGCTTGGCTTCCTATTTTGTATGGACATGCTTTTATTTTGAAGGAGTTAGCGCTGTTGACAGGAAGTTGTTGTTGCGATGGAAACAATGTGACGGTCAAAAGGAGCGGAGATTAACGGAGAAAAGTAATATCTACATATAAAGACGGAGAAAGTAAACGATAAAGTTTATGGTTAAGTGTTAGCACCCCCCAAAGAGGCACAAGCTCTTATGTTGATATTGGAGATTTCAACTGCGACTGCCAAAAAAAAAGAAAGAATATCCGAATAACGAAATTGAAAACCGAATAGTGGGCCAATGACCGAATATTCGGATATTCGGGTACAGCCCTAAAAATAGTAAGCTAAATAAAAATGTTTAATGGATTGGAAAACACAACAAAGTAAAAAAAAAAGTTAGCAAAAAGGTGATATAATAAATGCTTCAAATAGTAAAATAAACAGTTGGTTAAAAAAAAAAAAAGTCATATTACAAATGCAAAAGTGAAAAGCCGACCTCAAGACTGACTTCCTCCAATAAATATGATATGCATATGTATATAATTAAAGTGTAACAACATCCTGTTTAAGATCAATTGAAAAGACAGTTGATGTTAGTGAAGGGGGCTCTGGAGCTGATCCAAAGGGCCTTTGGGGGAATCGTCTCACATGAAAGGTTTGGTGAACAATGACCTACTCAACAGACTCTGACTCTGACCTGTGGACTGGAAGACCCCCGGGTTGCACTGGCAGTACCGCGACGCAAACGCCTCCATCATACGGTCGATCTTCTGGGCTTCACCTGGCAGACGGAAACTCCACAGAAACTGCCTACAAATGGAGGAGAGAACGGGAATTTTATTTGTGATGCTACAGGGTGCATACAACTTTTCTTAGTTTTTAGAGTTGTGCTGACCTTAGTGCTTGGACCAGATTGAGGTCTGCGAACTCATGCAGCTCCACAAAAGCCGACAGCACCTTGAGGTTGAAGTCCTCCCTGTTATGAGAAAATACAGATGATAAAATCAGATTTCCAATAGCCATTCTTTCAAAAATCCTCCAGAGAAGATGCAACATAACTCTAGACAATAAGCGAGCCCAGAGGAAAGGGTGAGGAAAATCAGATTTCCTCCATGAAAGCATTTCTCAACCTGGATTCCCGTTTCTCAGCATTCCTGTCATGTTTGTGCTTTTATTCATACCGGGCGCTGAGCGTGGAGTCTGGAAGCAATTTAAACAGCTGGCTGATGCTGAGTATTTCTCCCCCCTGAGGCGAGGAAACGGTGCGTTTGACTGATGAAAAACAGCTAAAACCCAAAACCCACACAGGCTTCTTTTTGTCAGAGGTTTGTTTGGCTTTTGGAGGTTTTTTTTTTCAGTCCACAGCTGCTCTTGGGCTGCGGTCACAGCTTCTCTGATCGTGTTTGTTGTACATGAGGGGCCATAATCCTGAGCCTGCGTCCTCTTTCTGTTGTTTATTGTACAAATGAAGCCAGGACATTTTTAGACTTTTTGTGGAGCGACATCAAAAACAGCGTTGGTTTACGAGAAACAAAACAAAAACATGTTTCGCAATAACAGACTTGGATTACTTGGACGATGACTCGGGGGATTTCTTCTACCCTACACTGTCATCTGCAGCCAGATAAAAGGAATCCTGTCCGATGAGGGTTGCATATAGGTTTATTTATATAGGTACATGTGGTTTGTCATTTGCAAAAATGAAATTGCATTTATTCGTGTCTCAGTTTAAGGAACAATAAGATGGAGGTGTGTGGTGCAGTGGGTTATGCGTTGGTGTTCAGATCAGGGGGTCACAGGTTCAAACCCCACTGCAGTCAGCATGTCGTTGTGTCCCTGAGACACTTCAACCCAAATTGCTCCTGTGGGGATTATCCACAGTATTGAGTATGTCAGTCGCTTTGGATAAAAGCGTCTAACAAGTGACATGTAATGATAAGATCTAGTGGCGTCATTGGGGAGCCAATCACCTGCTTATCCTGCATCTCCCCTATCTCTCCTCTCTGCATCTCCCCCCTCTTCCCCCCCCCCTCTCTGCTCAGCATGTAATGATAGGTTCTGCTCCCTGCATAAGCTCAATTAGTGATAATTACTGCGTGTAAACCCTCCGCCTGTGTTTAGTGTGATTTCCACAGGGTAGGTGGGCTCTTTGATGATCCCCCGTGAGTAAAGCCCACCACCAACATGAAGAGTCCCCAGAGCCCCCGACGACTGACTCACATTGTGCCTTGTTTCTGTGCTAATGTAAGATAATTAAGAGTGTAGTTGATGTGATTTCCTGCGTATGAAGACTTCAGACTGTTCTGCTTTAAACAGGATCCTCTTCATAAAATGATTGAAATACTTCACAGCTCTTTCACTGTTAAATTCGGATAAACTGCACATATTTATTTAATATTTTTATTGCTTTTTTGTATGTTTTAAATGTTTTTTTATTTTTGGGGGTTTTAAAATAGTTTATATATATTTTTTTACATTTGATCTAACTTTAAATCTTAATTTCTATAACTGTATTTAGGTATATTGCACTATTATTGACCATAGAAAATAGCTTGTATGGGAAAACCTGCTTAGAGAAAAACTTCAATTACATTTTTTGTCCTAAAAATAGTTTTTCTCAATGTTTCTATTAATATATATAATTCATAATTAATTACAAAAATAATTATGTATATTGTTAATCCATCTCTTTTCTCACTAAGACCTTTATAAAAAAGACTGTAACATTTGGTATAACTAAGTCAAATATATTATATTTTACTCAAAAATATAAAACAATGAAATGGCCTGCCTTGGAAATGTTTAAATTATAATTGTTTTGTTCTGTGACATTTTGGGTGTTAATTGCTCGCTGCCATTTTCTCTCTACACTTCTCAAAGATCATCTGTCAATCAAAGAGTTTGACAAGCCTGTGACGCTTTTTTCTGCTGAATATCTTATACAGGCAGAGCAGATATCAATACTCTAACTACCCAGATCTTATTCTGTAGGATCTGCAGTAAAAACGAACTTTGAGGGATCCTTACAAAACAGGTCCTGCTGTTAAATACATCAGATTTATGTTAAAAAGCGTGTGTGTTCACAACAGGAAATGTAATCCTTTCCTTCGCTAACCACAAAGGGTGAATAACCCTCATGTGAGGAGGACGTTCTCCTGCCGCCTGATTAATGTTCTGTCTCACCGCTCGCCCAGGTAGTCTCCGATGACCGTCTTGTTGAGGCCTTCTCCTTTGTAGAGGAACTGGGAGACTTCTTCGGGGGTGTGCTGGAGGAGGTCGTTCTCCAGCAGGAACTGGATTCCCTGGAGAGAAAAAACAGGAAGGCTGTTCATCTCGACTGAGGACGGGCGATGGAAAATGGATCTCTCTTCAGACTATAAGAAAAAAATTCCTTTTCAAGGCTACAGAGACTTCGGAGGATGATGAAAACATGAGGCATTACCTTCTTTGGATCCATGTTGAATTTCTTCCTGCCCATGGCAATCTGTTTGTTTCTCTGGGTTGTTTTACTGGAACACAAGAGTATAAATGTTAAATACAAATCTATACATAAAAACAGGTAGATGAGGCAACATCTTTGCTGCCTGAATTCTTCTTCTACTCCACTTATGATGTTCAGTTTTCTTTCTCAATAACGTCAGTATACATATAGCCACTATGTGCTTGAAAATACCTGCTTCTTTATAGTGATATTTTAGAGATTTGACCCCATATGCACATTGAGTTACTCACCTTTCTCCGACACACGTCAGCTGCTCGATCTCCGTCATGACTTCTGCTATCTCAAACTTCAACCTCTGAGAGAAAAGAGCGAGACAGTATTTAAATAAAGAACAGGATAAAATACAGAGACAAAAGCATTAAGGCATGAACAGGACAGAAAATGCACTGTACAGTTAGTAGAGGGGAGTGCATTACTTTCTGTAATCAAATTGAGAGTGCAATGATGTACTGCAAGTTCATTTGCATTGCATACAGTAGATATAGCATGCAAATACTTCTTCAGTGCAGCAGTAGAGAGCCATCAAAGTGAATAACTAACTAACTAACTAACCATAACCAAAGTAGTGCACTACTAATGAACCGAAGCTGAAATGCAACCTGTATATATAGTGCTCATACGTGCACAAACACACACCTCAATATCATCGAGCAGCTCTCTCTTCCTGCGCCGGATGTTTGACAGCTCATCCCTCTCCTCCGGGGACAGATCCTCAGGAACTGAAACACACGATGGAGAAAACACGGAACACTTTAACTCTCATTTTCTACACAGCTTGCATCGCTCACAGCGCCCTGCAGATGAGAGAAAACTGGAGGAAATTCCAATGTAATAGCAGAAGAATTCACAACCAGGAATGGAAAATCGTGAGAAGATTCATCCTCATCGTGCGGTAGAGTGACTGCTGCTGCTGCTGCTGCCTGTTTCTGTTTGTTCAGCTGCAGCATCATATCCAGAGCCTGCATGATCCTCTTAATTAACAAGAGGAAGTGAGAAGGGTCTTAATTATTCCACTTGAAAGTGTTTTGCCCCTCCGTCTCCGCTTGGCCCCGGGGGAATATTCTATTAATAAAACCAATCCAGATTAAGCGTTCTTTCATTAAATGTGAATTTGCTAATTTAACACGGACTACGACCCCGATTCCCCGACATTGAGGGTTTCCGAGCTGCAGGCAGGATGTTCGAAGTTCCTCCCTCCTCTTCTTCACTCACATCTTTCTGTCTCAATCTGGTTTTTCAATCTTTTTATCCCACTCCTCTCTCCTATTCTCCCCCCACGCACACATTATTTCTCCTGTACGATCTTGCTTCATTAAGCCAGCTTAGAGGCAGAAAACTCAAATCTCTCAACGGGAAAGTGGCACATCTAATATCACAGTCTGAGCTTTGTGCCTACATGTTGCCGAAGGAGAGAAATACAGATTAAAAAAACAACACTTGTTATTCTCCCTCGCAGGCGGAGAGCAGCGGCAATTACAGTAAAACAAGGTCACTGGGCTCAAGAGGAAGCATTCAACCCAGTTATAATTCAACATCTTGTACAATAGTTGAATACAAGGGAGTGGAGTATATATATTCACATTGAAACTGAGACAAAAGGCACTTCCTAACCTTGCTATGTAATCCTGAAGCACCGTGATGAGGGGCAGGTAACAGCAGGAGAAGGGATTTCCTTCACGTGATTTTAATACACCATTGGGGGGATTGAAATGCTGAGACTATGAAAATAAAGATGATAATTAGTATTGGTGATCTCCAGCTACTTACATTATGCAACTGTGAGAGCTGTGAATGTGGCTTTAAAGCTAATTGATGCTATAAAATAAGTTTCTTGACTCTTCTGCTCGAGAAATAGGCTAGTGTCTCTCTACAGGGTCTTCTGATTTTTAAGCTCGAGGAAAGATGCATTGTTGCTCTTAACACCCAGAGCAACAGTTCAACATTGTGGGAAATACTCGTATTACTTTTCTTGCTAAGAATTATAGAAGAAGATAGACAACACTCGTATATTTGGCCAGTTCGTATAAGGCTAGAGCCAGCTGACTGTTAGCTTAGGTTAGCTTAGCATAGAGATTGAAAATGTGGAAATAGCTAGCCTGGATCTGACTGAAGGTTAAAAAATACTAGCAGCACCTCTAAAGCTTAACTTTCAGCATGTTATATATTATTACAACATTTAGTTTGACAGATGCAGTATTCCTCAAGTAAAACATTTGAGTTCAGGCAGCTAGGGTAGCCATTTCTCTCTGCTTAGACTTTATACTAAGCTAACCGTCCGCTGACAGTAGCAACGTAATTGCTATCAATCTCTTGGCAAGAAAGAGAATAAGGGTATTTCCCAAAATGTCAAATGATTTCTTTAAACGCACCGGGTTAATGAGGCCATTAAGATTTAAATGTCAAATTGTTTGACATTTTGACGAAGCCTTGGGAGAATTCATGCATTTGATCACTTTGGTTTGCTGGTTTAAAGATAAAGACTAAGAAGACACTGTAATTAAAAGGTCAACATATTAAACTTCTAAAAGGTTGTTCATTGTTCAAATACTAAAACCGAGAAATACGCATCTTACACATAAAATTAACGTTGAGTGCAAATTAGCAAATGTTAGAACGCTAATGGACTAAACTAAGATGGTGCTAAACATCACTATGTTAGCTTTGTAATTATAATTAATTAGTAGGCTACATTGAATCCTGTCTATTAATGTAAAAATACTTCATATCCTGGCAGAACATGCAATATGAATATGTTAATTTGTGAAAGGCTTTTTATATGTTCACTAGGCCAAACCAGTCAATAATAATCAGCAGATTGATCAACAATGGAAAGAGAATAAATCAATATTAACAGCCCTAACATCGGGATTCTCCTTTGTCTTATCGAACATGTTGCTCAGAGGAAGATGATGAGTGAACGGCCGAAAGCTCCATGTTTTCCATTAGCCTGCGGCGGTGCATTAGCTAATGGAGATCTCCAGTGGCTGCAACAATGTGCAGGATTGCAATCTTGATTCATTACAAATCAAATGAAAAGCAGAGGATGCTCCCCTTAATGAAAGCACACCCCCATTAATGGAGAAGCATTGCCATTATCCTTCAATCTGGGTCTCTCTGACTGTATTACTGTAATATATGTCTTTCAAACCACACATTTGATAACAGTGAACCCAGTGCTAAGGTCTCTGCTCCAGAAGATAATCTTGTTTAGTGGTGGGGGGTTTCTACAGAGGTGCTCCATCAATTCCATTATTAACACACATCCCCCCCCTTTGACCTTCTACGACTCATTTAGGAAATGAGTTTAGTGTCTTTAGAAAGCAACAAGGGCGTCATGGGGCTGGTTGTTACCTCAAAGCAAACACAGCCACGCTTGAGTTGTAATCCAATAAAATCATTTATGGAATGAGTCATTGCTTCGTAGTAAACCTAGTCAGGGTCAGATCATCTGTAGTGGGGGTAGCTGTAGCTGATGAGGAGCTTAATTGAATATGTGCGTGCAAAAATATAGACGTCAAGCCCATTTGAACCTCTGTGACTTCTAAAATAAATATGAAGCTCAGAAATCCACGTTATCAAGCGGTGGGTTGAGAGGGTCCAAAGAGTTTAAACTCCAACATGTGCACCACAGAACAAGCGGCTCTGGTAATTTACCCCCTCATAAAAAAACAAAATCCCTCAAAATCTACTTTCAGGAATAAATCCCCTGCTGCTCTTCACACCCAAAACTAACAACTGTCCTCAGGGCCCACTGAAACCAGAGGCTTTGGTGGCATTTAGACTAATGCCGTGTGCACAAACCCACACCCGTCTGTACCAAACTGTCACTTTGATTACTTTCTCTTGTTTATTTTTGGTTACATATCAATTCATGTTGAAGCCATTTGTTAAAAACTCATTTCAATGCATATGTTTCAAGGGCTGTATTTATATCAGATGCACGGCACTTCAACACATGGAGATCAGAGTGGAAATCCCACGCTCACTTAACCCTGGCTGCAGCCCCAGTTTTCACTGACTTGTGTGAGTGTGAGAGGACTTATCCAGATAGACTGGCTTTACACTAGTGACTCTAACGGACTTTAAAAGTGGATGAGCTTTAAAAGAAAAAAGGAAAGATAACCCTGTTAACCTGCTGGCCCTGCAGCACAATGGGACGCATGGAAGGAAGCAGGAAGGCGAGTGAAACTTCCTCTTGGATCCAAACTGTAATCTAAAACCCACCGCCCCCAATCCCTTTAACTAATGCTGAAGACATGCTCTGCTTTAAAGCCTGGGTAGACACACACGAGCACACACTAAGGCCAGCTGGCGCTAATCCCAATCGCTCGCCCTCCCCGCCGCTCAGTGAGCCCGATACGAGTCCGTCAGAGCGGAAGTGTGATGTATAACAGAGCATGCAGATGTTGGGGTTCACCAGCCGCTGCCTGCCTTTAACCTACTTTGCCTGAGTGTTGAAATGATGTGACGGTATGTGCAGCAGCAGATAGTCTGAGTGGCTGTCTGCTGAGGCACTTTGGCTGTGAGGCCGATGTGAGGATGTTAAAGAGGTCACGTTACAGACGGTGAAGGGTCATGCACACATGAGACTATATGAGCACGTGCAAAAAGCATGTAAGTAAAGCTGACATTTTAGGGCTACATATAAAAAACAACATCATTCAATATCCCATTAACATTGTTTTCTGAATCACTTGGTTCATTGTGTAAGGATAGGATTAAAAACAGTGTTATATTGTTGTGTATTTGATATGTCTGTTTTTGTTGCATTTAATGACCTGGACAAGAACTTCAAAGACTTATAAAGCAAAGATAGCATTTATTTTTTACAAGGCAACAGATTATTTGGTGCAAATTAGATTTGTGGCAAATTGCCGAAAGCTCAAGGCAATGTATTCTGATGATTGTCATTATAAAATTATACGATACAGAATTGCAGCAAATCCAAACTGAAAAGCAGGAACTGGAGAATGTTTGGCATTTTTTATTTTGCTTCAAAAAAGTATTAAATGGTTAATTGATTATCAAAATAAGGACCATTTTTGTTGGTGTTCTGTTTATTCAAATCACTGAAAAATAATCAGTTATCTGTCAAGTCATTTCAGCTCCACGTCGAGAGAAAGTCAAAGATAAAGTACAGACATACCATACAGAAATCCATTAAAACAGAAAACATAGAAGCTGAGTGTACGCTGAATCATCAATGTGCCAAATGAATTAGGTACGGGGAGCAGCAAAAAGTGTACAGTGAAAACATCAAAGACTATTCCTTAACAAGAAGCACATTTTGTCTTAGTAAGCACACTGACTTTCTTTGAAATGGTATGAAAAAGTAATTGTTATTGTCCTTTTAAGCAGTAGTACAATAGCTGTTCTGTAGCCTGTTCAGTAATAATTCAGAAACAACAGTCTGTGTGTGGGAGGAGAGATTTGGGGGACTCAAATGGCCTCTAGTTTTTAAATACATCTGGGGTCACGAGGAGAATCTGGGGCTCGGGGAGCTGAAGAGCCCTCATGCTGATTATTCTGTTTAATCTGCAGGTTTTTGGGGAGGGACCTCCTGCTGTGAGTGCATTTGTGTGGTTGCATAGGAGGTGGTCTGCACACCATGTCCTCCTTATATCACACATCTGCTCAGCATCAACGCTATGTCAATATTTGATTCGATGAAGGGAATCTAAGGGGCTTCCACTGCCATATGCAGGGGCGGCCAAAGTAACCATAATCTGAGGATTTGATCGGCCTGAGAAAGAGTTAGATAGATGCTGTTTCTCCTGGCAGTGGGGCAGGATGAGGGGGCTTTTACAGGCTCAGGGCCGTCCAAGTGGCTTCCTGTGCACTCGCTGCAGAGGGTCTCAGATGAGAGGCCAGGTTTGAAAGGGGAGCAAGTTTAGTCTATAAAGTCTATGTTAATACGTTTCAGTCTATCTCTCTCACGGTGCTAAAATTCAACAAGAAGTGGTACAAAGAGTACAGGTGTCACACAGAGTTAGATTCTCACTGCTAGTATCGACTAACTGAATGTTAGCATACTGACTTGCAATACTAAGATGGTAAAAAAATAGATTAAGATAAGATAAGCATTGTTGTGCCTAGGTAAACATACAATATCTGGGTCTCAAAAGTGTACGGAGGTGCCTCAAGGTGCTTAAAAAACAGCATTTTCCTAATGGCCAGCAGGGTTGGAAAAAAGGAGAGAAATGTTCCCGACTTCTCACTTGATTTGGTAACCCAGTAATCATTTTGTTGATGAGTTTATGGTTTCGATCGCAAGTCTAAAGTCCTATTTATTACAGCTAAATGGTCAACGATGATCCCATTGAAAGTCAAATAGTCGATAAAGCTGTGCCTGCTATTGGGCGCTGCTACATTGAGATTGACAGGTCGATGGTGTTTGGTTTGTGTGTTGTTTGTGTCTTACTTTTGTCTTATGTCTTGCTCACTTCCCAGAGACTACGACCACTTCTTATATACAATATGAGCAAACGTTTTACTTGCTAAACCTCATTGCTAGCCGGCTGACTTTAGCATTTAAATCTAAAGCACCATTGTGCCCAATTACAATGTGAACGTCACATAGCTTCTGGACTATTTAAGCGTTCATTTCTTTAATATTGTCAAATGAAAAGCTAAATCAGGATTTTCCCTATCTCAACAAACAAAAGATGGAAGACATGGATGTGACATTACATTTTGAAGGGCGACATATATATTTGAAGGATCATTTCCTGACAGACGCTGCTGCTGCCTCCTGTAGGTGTCAGGTGATTGACAGGAGGCAGAATGAATATGACGCTTTATCTGATATGAACACGCTCACCTCCATTATTGTGATGGATATCTAGCTCGGGAGGCAATTTTGAAATCTGTAATCGGGTTTTTTTCATTTCTGCACACAATGCAGGAGAGGAAATATGTTTTGATATCTCAGATGACGATATGCAGGCTCCAGCAGGGAGAGCGTCAAACTGCATGATTGGCTCTGACTTCAAACCTGCAGAGTGCAGATTCAGGATGTTCCTGTGATGCTTGTGCGCCTGCCTGCAAAAACACTGACTTCTGCCGGACCACCATGATCCCGTTCACAATGACACTAGAGCAACGTTTGATCGAAACCACCCCGCAATGTTTGGATGAATGGGCTCTCCTGGTATTCACTCACTACGTTTTCTATTGACGGATTAAATATCAACTTGTCCCATGCTGCGTGCTGGATCAAAGACAGCTCTGTGATCAGCAGGTCAATTTGAAAACAGAACAGGAAGAAAATATATTTGAACAAGGTCCGGGCAACATTTAGATATCATGACATGAGACGAGATATCATCTCTTCGATTTTTGAATATCGTTAACAGTTGTCTTTTTCCTGGTTTTAAAGACAGCCATAGAGTAAAACCATGTCATTTTCTGCAATTACTAGATGGATTTAGCATTTGAAATATTTTCCTTTGTTCGATTTATCAAAGAATCCGTATAATAGATTCTTATTAAGTAAATATTTTGTAAAAGCAATATCTTCACGACTTTAAGGGAATTGGTCAATACCATAATAGGAGTTCTTCATGTCGTCCAGCCCTAACTTGAACATTTAATCAACAGGAAATGAAATGAAGGCGTTTAAGAACATGTTATTAAGGTGAGAACAAGCTGTGATTTTTCTAATTGTATTGAGCAAAAAGCCAGCCCTCCAGCCTCTCTCTCTGCACACCCCTCCCTGTGTATGGTCAGCTGGACCCTGTTTTCTCTTTAACCCTCCTTCCACTGACATGAAGTGTGGATTACTCGAGCACACTACATCCCTGCAGCCCTTCAATGTCTGTCTGTGTTCCTCCTCGACTCCAGCTCATTTAATTTGCCGTTCCTTTTGTCTCCATCTGCTCTGTGTCTCGCGCTGAAAGAGCCTCCCCTCTCGACAGCTCTGAGAAATAACTCCAGGCAAAGCGTAACTCTATTCACAACAGCAGAAATGTTGCCTTACAATGTCTCGTTTCACACACACACACACACACACACACACACACACACACACACACACACACACACACACACACACACACACACACACACACACACACACACACACACACACACACACACACACACACACACACACACACACACACACACACACACACACACACACACACACACACACACACACACACACACACACACACACACACACACACACACACACACACACACACACACACACACACACACACACACACACACACACACACACACACACACACAGCCATGGTGATGGGAACATGTTGGGAAGCCTCCCCAGTTCTCTCCTAATCAGGTCCATATGTAGTCCTCTCTCTCACCACTTAAGTCAGGCAGTTTGTTACGAGCTCAATCCCCGCACAGGGCTGTCTGTGTTTGTGCATTTATCTCGTTGCATGTGGTAGACTCTGCTGTATATTTAATCTTCTAATGTTGCACCACAAAAACCCATAATCTTGGCAGTCAAAATTAATTCCTGTTCTCTCAAAATCTCCCCTTAAGCCTTTAAACAACACAGCCAGCCTGTCGGGTCAACCGATGAGATTGTAAAGAGCACATTTCAGCACATTATTTTGACATCTGTGTCAACACACATTTGAGAAGTGTGTTGCCTAAAACATTGCAGACATTCATTCATTTCAGGCTACTGGGTTGTTGCAGGAAATGTGGAAGTGGTGGATTCAATCCAGCTCTGGGTTTTGATATCCAAGAGGAAATGATGTCTGCAGCCAGGTGAATAAAACAGATGTGAAGTATGAAAGAGGCTCACATAAAACCAAAAGGTATTTATAATTTAAGATATACTCAGTGGTGGTACTTGCACTGGTCTATTATTCGACACTTTGGGAAATACGTTTTTTTGCCAAAATGTAGATAAAAAGATCCTTACCACTATCATGTCGTTACGGTAATGAAGCTACGGCCATCCTCAGGGAAACTTAGCTTAGCACAAAGACTGGGAACAGGGACACTTTTCGTATAAAAGGTAACAAACCTACAAAGAATCTGTGACATAACATCCCCATTAAAACCGTAACACCATTTTTTTTTTAATGAAACAAACTTTTTGTTGTGCTTTTGTTTCTTTGGACAGAACCATGCTAGCTGTTTCACCTGTCTCCAGTTTTTATGCTAAGCTAAGCTATTGGCTACTTGGCTTTAGCTTCATATTTAGCGTGCTGACTTGTAAGACCAAAACATTTTCACACTTGAAATTGAGCAGGAATAGTGAATAGTACTTTGTCATTTTTGTGGAAATACAGCTGCAGGTTGATTTGATCTATGAACAAATGCTCTAATAACTTCATCTCTAATGTATTTAACCTAGCTTATTGCACAAGCAGCAGGTTAGGTAGATAAGACATCCAGATGCAGAAAGACACAGCTGTCTGCTTCCATCTAGCCATTCTGCTCCGACCACTTACAATAAGCCAGCCTCCCCGGGCGAGGTATATCTGGAGAGCAGCCGCAGCTCGCCCCCAAAGACTGTCTGATGTCCTCCCACACACTCACCCTAAAGCCACAACAAAGGCTGTACCCTAATCACACCAACTTCCCCTTCTTACCAGCTAATCCCCCTCAGAACTAGAGCACTAGGCGCCAAGAAATCACACATACAGTGAGTGTGTTGATTCAGGTTTTCACAAAAAAAAGCCACCCAAGCTTGGGTTTCCTGCCTGCTGCGGTGATCATGATGTGAAATAATTGCATTAAGTCAAATGTCCAGTAAGTTTAAGGAGATGTTTACAAAAAAAGCAGAAAACAAAGACGTTTCTTTTCTTTCTTAGGGAGATATTTCCAATCAGAAAGCCAAGGCATGACTCTGCACACCGACACTTCCAGGCGTGCACCATTAAAAAGGCGCCTACAGACAAAACAGTAAGTGCTGCAGTCAGATACGGCTTGTTATTTCAGTGCACATTTCGTCCAAAGAGAATAGAAGAATCGAAGGAAAAGGCCTTTCCCATTCAACTTTTCCCACGCTCAGATAGACAGAAGAGTGTTGATTGACAGAGCGGGGTTATCACGGCGGATCATGAAGGAAACCCCGTTAACAAACATTTCAGCATGTTTTTTTGGGCGTCTGTACGGCTTGTTTAAGAGCCTCAGTCGACACAGACATTTTTATTCAGGTGAATTCTATTAATTTAAGAGTTTTAATACCCAAAAATCCCCAAAGAGCCCAGTCCATATTAATCCCCTGACGACAGCGTTACAAAGCTCCTATAAAGAAGAGAAAATACAAGGATGCCAAGTGTTAAAACTCATGGCCTTCATCCAGCCACTCAGTGAACAGCTTTCCAGCCAATTTCTGCTTCTGTGTTCTTTCCACTTCTCCATCCAGCTATACAAAGAGGCTAAAAATAGACGCGTGAGTAATAAAAACACTTAAGCCTGTTGCTGATTTTTGAGCATTTTGGGGCCAGGCCCTTGTCTGCTCTGTGGCATGTAAACGGAGCAGAGAAGCGCCTTCTTTGCTTAGCAAGCACAGTAAACATGTAGTAATGAATCCCATGCTATAACTGTAAATAATGCACAGTATTGTTGTATGCAGAAAAGTTACGTTTAGAAATATAGTCGCTGTGTGCAGGTTGGTCCAACTCCACCGTTAGTCCACCAATGATAATCAAATGAAGGTTTTCCATTGGTTGACAAAAGGTCTCTCAGTTCAGAAACGTCACCATCCTTTCCTCAGTTTGGGGCCCTGTGTAATCAGTAACTGTGATTACTCACCGCTAACTGTTTCCGACTCATGAGAGGTTGCTTGTGGGAGCCTCAGGGCACTTTCACAAGCCATTGTCAGTTTGGTTAGTCCGAATCAGAGTGAAATTAATAGTCTTGGTTCGTTCTATTTAGTCTGGTTTGAACAGAATTTAATGCGGACCAAACCGAAGAAATCTATGTTATTCGTCAGAAATTTGGCGGTGGATAATGTAAACACAAAAATCAACCAACGCTACATGAAAAAGATTCCTTTCTCCTCCAGTTTTTCATGGAATAGTTTATAAACATTGCCATTCTGTGGACTTTTCATAATTTTCTGTATGATGAGCAAATGTATCCAGTACTCTCCAATTCATGTTAAAGAAGACATATTATTAGAGATGTCCCGATCCGATCACGTGATCGGGGATCGGAGCCGATCACGTGATTTTCAAAAGATCGGAATCGGGAGAAAAAAATCGGGGATCGGTAATCTTTTTTTTTTTTTTTATAAAATATTTTTAGTATTTTATTTAATGTTACAAAACAAAAATGACCATGTTCACATCTTAAAGTCATCCTGAGGCCTTAGTTTTGGTTTAAAATTACACAACATCATGTATGTTGCTTCTTTGGGGCTTGTTTTCATAGACCTGGTTGCTTATTTCTCTCAAATCTGGCAACAGAGTGGGCGCAGTGTCTAATAGTAGCAGTAAGCTAATGAGAGGCTACGTTCAGCTGGTGACTCGGGAGTCGAGACAGAGAAAATGTCAGGAGTTTGGAAGTATTATAAAATTGAAAGCGAAGGCAGTGTAACAGCCAGATGCAATGTTTGCAAGGAGGAGGTTCCGCGTGGTGGAAAGAACAGAGCTACGTTCAACACGACCAATCTAATACGCCACCTGAGAAACAAACACAAACAACAACACAACGAGTACACAGCGACCACTCAGGTAACGGCACTGAAACAACCAACACTTTCAGAGACTTTTAAAAGGAGAGAGAAACTGCCCCAGAACAGTGAAAAGGCCAAAGAAATAACAGCCAAGATCGCTGAATTCATCGCGTTGGATGACCAGCCGCTATCTGTTACCTTTTTTTCTCTTAATGCATTGCATAAAGATCGGATCGGGAAAAATCGGTATCGGCAGATTGTCAAAATCAAATGATCGGAATCGGATCGGGAGCAAAAAAAGGTGATCGGGACATCCCTACATATTAGGATATGATTTTTTTAATTTCATATTTGTATCTGGTGCCTCTGTGAAATGATGACATGCTTTATGCTGGAGGGAACTTTGGGATTTTAGCTTTTACAGACCATTTACAAATACCAATAATCCTGCTTTGTGGTTAACTTTCAGCATTGGGTCGGATTAGGTTTTCAATATCATCAAACCCTAAGCGCTCACTGTTGTTTCGGTCTGCAACAGAATACAATTATAAGGCACTAATGTTGGCTTGTGAAAGCGCCCTTAGCTGTATAGTATTTATTAATCCTAAAGAGTATCATGGCATCTGTTCCCTCTTTAGTCCGGTGGTGCAGAACAAATCATAGCCCCAACTTTGAACATATGTTGCGCACATTGAGTGCACACTGTACATGCAAGCGTGAGAACATACCATAGTCCCTAATGCACACACATGATGGTAATGTGAACCATTGTTAGCATGCAAAAAGCACCTTAGAGCAACAAAGCACAGATTGTCTATGGATTTATTCAAAGCCACTAAGCGGAAAAGCCCCAATACATGACGTTGACAATTATGTACTTTGTTGAAATGTCCTGATCCGTATTTTATTCCAATGTTGATTTTATATTCATTTGACCCATTACTTTGTACGAGATCTGACACATGTTAGTTAAATTTCTGCATGTTCTGATTCAAAACTATTATCATATATCGGTTTATGAGTTGTATCTTCTTCTGCTGTTGAATTAGTCACTGTGTTAATTGGCACAGCTCTTGATGAAGGTGTCACTTTGACTTCAGCAGCTGTAAGCGACTAGGCGAGACCGATTTAGCTCTAAGTGCCCGTGATGTGATACGAGCCGATCAAGGTGTGTGCATGTGAACAATGTTAAGCGATGCATGCAATAGAGTGAGACGCAGCGTGGGTGTGAGTGAGCGAACGAGAGCTCTTAATTACTTTAACATTTATGGTAAGTTATTTCAACAACTCTGCACACAATCTCTCTCTGGGATGTGTCGTATGTTTCTCGTTTGATCTTAGACAGACAGCGTGCCTCTGTGCTCCCTGACGTCCTGTCACATGATTCAGTATCTCTTCACTGGTCTGCTATACGGCGTGTGGAACAAGTGATTAGATCAACCTATAAAGGGGAAGTGTATGGTCTATGATATGGTTTGAATCCCAAAGAGAACACATGTCAATTTCTACACTGTGATTTTAGTAGTATTATTACTTTCAACAAGATTCTCAAACAACATTTGGAGATGGTGACATACTCAAATCTGCCCTGTAACACACAAGATGAATGACATATTGCTTGTGTAAAGTTTATACCAGAGTAAAGCTAACATTTGAAGGGCTCTTCCCCCTGGATCTTCAATATGCTCAAATAGTTTTATGACAGGTTGCCCATTTAATTTTGATGTGTCTTTGGATCTAATGTGACCAACGTTGGAACTAAAGGAACATCAGGAGGTCACCAAAATAGCTTGGACTCATCCTCTTGGCAGTATGGGAAAAATAAAGACCTTTTTGAGCACTAAAACATGGAGACATGTCACAGTAGAGGCAAAACATACAAATATGAACCTGAAAATGAGCCCCTTTAACATCAATGAAAACAGGCCTTTCAACTTCAACTCAAACTTGAGTCACTACCATAATATGATTCGGTTCATTGAGACAGTTCAGACAGGAGAATACTGTGAGGGGGGAAAAGTGGAAGTTCAGATGAGGGTCTCTCCTGGCTCATGCTAATCTCTCACAGTTGAACTGACAAACTGTTATCAGCCGTTTGTTTACACTACACTGCCTTCATGGCCTTCAGCCCACAAGGCGGTTTGGATTATCTGCTCATAAGCATCCTGCGCTGTGTTTCAGAACACACATAATAACTGATATGGGCCTCCGAGCTGCGAGCGCTAATCCTGAAGCACCATGCAGCTGCACGGCTTCAATTCATTCACTTTAACACAATATCACACCGTCAGGTCTCTGGCACCAAATACTTTATTATATACCTGCTGGATTTTTACTTTCTATGCTTGATTTAATATTTACTTTGGATAATTTTAGCACAATATGACTTTATAAAGCTCCAGCTTCAAGTCAATATTTGTATTCCTTTATTGTCCTAGCCACTTCCTTTTTTATGTTTTTGTATGTATGTTTGCTCATTTATAATACTCCATATCATTGCACACATATATTTGGCACAATCTGCAGCTTTTGAACTAACCTTAACACGCTTTATCTGAATCAAATATCATAATAGGGACCTATTTTGTATGTTTTTTATCAAAGGATGTAGCTCCTGCAAGGTCTCTCCTCCATATGGAAGGCTGCCAGTCCATCTTATCAATTTCCCACCAGTTTAGAGGCTTCAAACGGAGCAACAAGATAGTGAGAGCAACTTCAAAGCCTTACAGCAAGACATCAAACAGATGGAGAAGGTGCATGCATGATAAAAAAAATGCTGTGTTTTGGGTTTTTTATTGCCATGACTCCAGCTTTTCGATACGGTTCTGTAGCTGCAGGAGACTATCTCTCACAGAGAAATGCTCCAATAATGTCATGATTTGTTGTTTTTCTGGGCTGGTTTGCAGAAAAACATCCTGGTTGTTAATTCTCCACACACACCCTGACTCTCTCACACACACACACACACACACACACACACACACACACAAACATCCATCCATGCCGTCCATCCATCCGTGCAGAAGAAACCCAATAAAGGGACAGAAAAACCAAAAACTCCCTACCGTGATTGTCTTCATCCATGTTGATGGCAGCAGTGACAGGGCAGTCAGTCAGGAAGGTGTGTCCGGGTGAAAACCTTTAGGAAAAAAATGTATTTTGATTTTTTTCTACACTGGGATTTTTTCTCTGCTTTCCCCCCGCTGACAGACAGTCGAAGCCGGCGTGTTGACAGACAGATGAAGGGGTCTGGTGCCAAGATGTCAGCGGTGAAATTAATGTGAAAAGAGGCAGAAAAATAAAAACCGCAGTCTGAGGGTAAATTAAAGGGAGCTGGTTAATTGTAGAGCGGGTTTTCAGAGGGTCTGACCGCGGTGTGAGGCTCCAGCAGCGGCGGCGTTTCTCCCTCTGTGCTCCATCCTCCAGTCTGCACCGTCTGCACACACCGAGCAGGGAGGCGTCACTAAGCCCCACCCCCTGCTAATATAACACACACACACACACACACACACACACACACACACACACACACACACACACACACACACACACACACACACACACACACACACACACACACACACACACACTATGAAAACAGTTCAATTAAAAATATATGACATCTAAAAATACTGTAGCCTATGAATTTGAATGTTTAATTGGACAATATAAACTCCCCTCAAAAATGCTATAAAAGGACACAACTTACAAAACACTTAGGGCTAGTTGTGGGGAAATTATTTAAGAGAAGCAATATCAAATGATGAGCACAAACATTCATGCATTCCATATTTTATACAAAAAGTATCACATAATTTTGTTTTTTAATGGATACTAAAAGTTATAATCTGAAATAAATAGATAATAGGCTACGGACTCAAGTTTTTTATTGCATTTTTGGTATGCTGGAATCACTCTAAATCTTTGCATACAATACTTTGCCTCTTTAAATGACATACAGTACATGCATGATAAACAGCTACTGAATTCTGAGGTAAAGATTTTAAAGAATAGCATAATCAGTGCACTAGTCAAGAGGCTAGATGTTAGTTAGACTAATGGAGTTGATCTATTAGTCAAGAGACTAGATGTTAGTTAGATTAATGGAGTTGATCTATTAGTCAAGAGGCTAGATGTTAGTTAGACTAATGGAGTTGATCTATTAGTCAAGAGGCTATATGTTGGTTAGACTAATGGGGTTGATCTATTTGTTATTCAGACACTATAAAACACTGATTATTGTGTTTGGTTACTGTGTAAGGTCAGAGGACAGGCTCCTTCAGTTCAGCGAGGGGTTAAACTCCTTAATCAATGAGATGAAGGTAAAGTTGGATAAGGGAACATGTCAGGGGGCTTTGGGGTCACATTTAAATCATTCACCTCATACATCTACTCAGTCCATGAATATACATTCAAATCTATCTTAATAATATTGCAACAGTATAAAATGAAACTTTGATATTTAATCAAATAAATATTGATCTGATGTTAATTACACAAACTCTGTCCATGCACTGCTCCCCAAAAGTGATTTTGATGTCATTGTATTAATGGCAGATGTTAGGCTTTGTGGATATTTTGTTGTTATGCGTATCTGTTTGACTTTACATTTTTCATTCGTTTTGATATGCTTTTTTTTACATTTTTACCAACATATGATTATCACCATCCACTCTCTTTTTGAGTTTGATTCATTTGTAGATAGTGTGATAATATTATTATCTTGAATTCCTTTGGCCATGATAATGTTGTCGTAAGAATTGAAATTGTCACAGTCCCTAATGCAAGTATGATCACTTTACATTGTATTACTTTGTTTAATATTATACATTTACACTTGAGTATTTCAAATGTTATCATTTGCTTCATTTCTCATCCACAGTTTTGGTAAACCTTATCAAGAAGTCTTCCATAAATGCACGTCAACTCACTGATTCTGACCTCATACCTCCGCCCTACTTTGCTAAATGATGACGCAGGCATAGACACCTACAAAATATAACAGCTCAAACATTTCCCATGTGAGCTCATCCCGCTTTTCCAGGGAAGATCCCGGCAGCAGGGATGTTCTGTGGGGACGGATGTGAGCCGGAGCCAGCGTGTGGCCCAGAGTGCAGGAAGGGAGTTGTGCTGAGACAAACTGTGCAGCGCTGCAGGCGGACAATGGAAGAAAGTTTTGGAAAAGGAAGTTATGTGATGGCCCTGCCCTCCACCCTCCTTCTTTTAAAAAGAAATCTGATCTGACCTGTGTCACTGTACTACCAATGGTTGAGTTGTTTCACTCACGTCTATTGTGATTTACCTGTACTTTATTTGAGTATTTCCAGATTAATGACACTTTTCCCACTACAAATCAGAAGAACTACTACTTTTACTAAACGAGAACCTAAAAAGTGCAATTTTTGGGCCACACGATTAAGGCAACCAGGACAAAAAAATCCTTGGTCTGGGGGCCTTTGTGCCACGGGTTGGGTGTGGTTCAGTCAGAGTAGTTTATTGCCTTGTTAAAAAACAAATTGTTCAAATCTTTGTCTAAACCTTAACCATGTGACCAGAACATCCATTTAAGGGCAGCCTAATGCCACAACATGTTGACTTTTATCTGGTCTACAGTGTTTTCTGGAGGGTTGAAGCGTGAAGCACACAGGATGTAGGTTTAATTCATCAGTCAGACATGGTCAAATTATCAATAGGCCAACATTTAAGTTGTAGGCATGCATGGTTAAATCAGCTTTAAGTATCAACTAGCTCCAAAAAAGAGCACCAGTCTTATGATTTGATCACATACTCATCTTAATTCTCTATATGTATAAAAACGTTTGTCTTTCCTAAAATAGAAAATAAATGGTCTCACATGTTTTTTCCCTCAAAAGCTCCAGGCATAAACAAATACTGACTCCATAGCTTACAATTAATTTGCAGCATTCCCCCATAAATTCCTCCTCACACCCCCTCAGAGGCCCGCCTGCAGTGGGTTTCATATTTACTGAGAAACTTGATGATTTCATCTTCATAACCCTCTCTCTTCCTCTGTAATATTTCTGCTGCTGTGGTTCCCTGAAACGCTGGCAAAGAGAGAAGTGCGTGGGAAGTGAAGGCTGTCACTTTTGGGAAAAATCCCGCGTTGAGTGCCGATGTCCGGAGCAACACAGGAAGTGGCTCCGTATCCAGAGTAAACTAAAAAAAAGGGTGGAGACCAGCAAGAGCTTTCTCTGTGCTACAATCAAATGAGTTTAATCAATAAAAGTCTGGAGTTAATTCATCTGCAATGCTCAGTGTTTATCAGGATTTGGAAATGACGCAGTTGTCTGACAAAGACACAAAGGCATGTTTAAACAAATACAATACAACAGAAGATGTAAGAGTCTGTTTGATTGATATTTGACCCATAAACTTGGCCTCGGTCTGACATCATGTTTGTCCACGCTAATATAGTCACATTTATTTTTCCCCCTTTGCAAGCCAGCAGAAAAAACACCATTAGATGGATGCACTTTATATTTCACTGGAAGCGGGTTTCAAGGCAGCATATGTCAGCCACATTAAAACCATCAGTAGACGGACTGACCTCCAGCCTGTGAGTGATTATGGACGACCATGTGCATGTTCAGCAGTCTGATTACAGCCAGGCACATGCACTAATGTATGCATGCATGTGAGAACTGTAGGGTAAGGCTATTTTAGTTGGCTCATGAGGCTTTGTGAAGAAAAATGAAGCGGAAAATCTGAATTAAAGGGGCCCTATCATGCTTTTTCGGGGTTTTCCCTTTCCTGTTATGTCTTATAGGTTTTAGTGCATGTTAATGGTCTGCAAAGGCTAAAAACCCTGTGTTTCCTCGAGAGGGAGTTCCTGAAACGCCTCCATTGGACTTCTTTGTTTACTTCTGTAACAAAGTGACATCACTACTTAACACTCACGCTTCTGTTGGCTAGTGCTCCAACACATTGTACGTGATAGGCTAATGGGCGGGGCATCTCTAAGCGGTTGACCAATCACAACCGAGCCAGCCAGCTAACCAATCAGAGCAGACAGGGCTCTGGTTTCAGACAGAGGGTGAAAAGAGGTGCTGCAGCACAGGCAGTATGAGGAAAATAAAGAGCTTTTTGAACAACAAGGTACAAAATACAAATATGAACCTAAAAATGAGCATAAATGGGCCCCTTTAAATCCCAAATCAATATCACATAATAAGTTCTACTCTCTATGGTTGTAGAGGTTTTCTGGGAAACATGGGGTAACAAAAACCTTGATAGAGAAAAATTAAATTAAGACAAGTTATCCAAACTGGAATCTTGAAGAAAAGAGCTGCTATATATAATATGCAACAGACTCATCCAAAATGCAATGCCGTGAACTTTTGTCACACTCATGGGGAAGTGACCCTGTGCTGCGTGGGACCGGATTCATCCAGAGAATCTCTTAGCTCATGTTGTTGGCAGTAACATAAGCAGCACGCATAACCTGCCTCATCATGACCCATACCATAATAATGAGATGTTGAGCCCTGCAGCTTCAGTCCTCTGTATTGGAGTCTGATTAGTTTTTATTGAGACATGCTGATAATGTAATGTCTACTAAGCTCTTTTATGCACAGAAATATTGGTGTTTAAACTATACAAAAACATGCTCCATGTATCTGTAATGTCACTGAGGACAGTCTACATCCAGTAAAGGGTCACTTTATGGGTTCCTATGTGTGTTGTGTGAATAAATACTCAAAGCTTAAAAAGCCTGGTGTGTTTCTGAGGAATTCCTGAATCCTCTGAAAACCATCTGCAACAGTCCCACACACATTCCTGCTAACACAAACACACAGAAACGTATCACACTTCCTTTCTCACAATGGCTGAGAGAGTGAAGCTGGCCATACCGGTAAAGAACGGAAGAGAAACTGAAGAAAGACAAACACACACACACACACAGAAAAGGAGAGGGAGGACAAAGGGAAACGCGTGGGACATCTTTCCAGCTGGGAGCAAAGGGAAACTTCCCATCACATCCACTGCAGCAGCATGTGACTCCCCTCACAGCGTGAACTGATCTGATCCAATGTGAATGCAGAAATGACTCATAAGTGGTTGTCATCAGAAAGAAATAGCGTTTCAAATAGATGGGACTGGACATAAGTGATCACTCAGAAGCTCCACTTCCACCTGATGACTAAAGCTCTGCAATTGCTGCATGTCATTTCCCATGAAGAGTGAGGAGGACTGCTTCAAAAGTGTATTTTTAGGGACATTTAACGTCTGCTGCCAGTCTTTAAAGCTGCAATCTGAACATCCTTCGCCACAGATCAACACGCAGTCGAACGTTAGAGGCTTGCGGGGAGCATCGAGTTTCATTTTACAGCTTCCACACAATAACAAATAATCAATTTCCTTCGCTGAGACATTTTGAAATGGGATTTGTTGTGTTGTGCAGCCGTTGGGGGATCATGAGACTATAGGCCACTGGGCACAGACATGTTAAAGTTCACAAAAGCAAGATTTACAGACTGTATTGTGGCTTTTTTCCTATCTCTATCTTATTTTGTGTGCACCTTTTTGTGATATTGTGTTACATCGGGGTCATTTTGTTGTCTTTTTAATGCCATTTGTTGTGTTCCTTGTTGTTCTTTTGCATCTCTTTCTGGTAGTTTTGTGTATCTTTGTGGTTATTTGCCCTGTTTTGCACTTGTTTTGTGCCTCATTGTGGTTATTATGTTTATTTTTTGGTAATGTTGTGCCTCTTCAAAGTAATTTAAAGTATTTTTTGGTTATATTGTGTAATTGTTATGGTCTTTTTGTTCCTATTTAAGATTCAATTTGCATCTTTTTGCAGTTGTTTTGTGCCTCATTGAGGTCATTTTGTTTCTTTTCTTTTCTCAATTTGTGTCTCTTGAAGTGACATTTTGCAGGAGAAAACCAGGCTTTATGCATCCCTCGGCCGGTGCATGGTTCAGTAATCCATCTGCAGCTACATTTAGCAGAAGAGTAAGGTGTATTTTATGCATTTATGATTGTATATGCGTAGTGAGAAGCGATAAATGAGGTACAAAGTGGTTCTTTGATGCAGCTGTGACACATTATCTATCAATGTTCTATCTTTATCAGATATGCAGTGCTCTAATCAGACTTGCCTCCAGAGATGAATTCTCTAAAAAATCTATCAGATGTCACGGCTCGAGCTGCTGAATGATTCATAGCAGTGCTAGATATCTATAGGATCTTATTACTGCAGGATATATGGGGCTTACATTGATCACATGAGGGAAGTAGAAGTAGCAGTAACACACAACCTCTGCTTCAACATCTGCTTTATGTTCTCAGTTCAGCTGAAATGATGACGATAACTTGAGGATACTCTCATCCTTTAGCTTTCACTCCATTAAAAAACGTTATTTACTCCACATTGTGTGATGGCAGGCCTCCCGTGGCCTCTGTTGTGAGTGCTACACCATTACAGAGCACATTCTGCCATTTAAGTGTTGATTGCCTGCAGACAGTCAATCGGACTTCTATGCAAATGAGAGCACCGGGACAGGGGTCATTAAACCTCGGTGATTATTTAGAGAGCTAACGGTTAAACATAATGATGCGATAAAATGACTCTCAGAAAGGCAGTGTGAGAGGGAGGTGAGGGCGGCGGGGAGGCAGGTGGAGAGCTGAGCGTGACAGTGCACAATAAAAAGCCTCGCCAACAAAGTTCACTTTAACAATAGCAACGCTTTCTGAATCACCTTATAGGAAGTTCTTGTACCAATCCTTCCAAGGACAGGCTAGAATTAACCTTATTTTCTTTATGCTAAGCCGACGTAGATGCTTCATTCTTTATGATGATATGACTGGTGGGTGTAATTCAGTAGAAAGAAAATAGTACCTACATGAAATGCTTTCAACAAGGTCTCTGAAGGGTTTTGTGTATATAGGTCATGATTTCTTAATCTTGAAAGATACATTACTGTTGAGTTTTGAATTAATCTTTTTGGTGCTCAGAGCACTACAAGCAGAGTGCCGCCTAGTTTCATTACATGACAGAAAAGGCCGACATCTCTTACACTCGTCCATTTACCAATCTTGATAGATAAGAGGAAAGAAAGTATTTGTTTATTTGTGGAGAATTGTCTCTTTAATAACCCAAACTTAACTTTAAAAGTGGACTAGCAGAAAAACCTTTCCAAACACAATCAACACAGCTCCAGTCCAAAAAGCAAAAATGAAATATCTAAGTAAATTAATATTTCAGCCTGGAAAATAATGACGACAAATGCCAAACAAAGATGTATTGCACTGAAAGCAGGCACTTAATGTAATACTAACAACTCAGAAATGTGTCTATGAAACTCATTCAAGACATATTACAATTTTATAATATGTTATTTCTTTCTGAAGATGCGTGAACACTGCCTCGGAGCAGATATCCTCTTTAATGTATTTTCTCAGTTTGACATCCTGAGGTCCCACAGTGTTTTACAGCCTCCCTGATGTGCCGACGACAGGCCGGTTTATCCTTCATTAATCTCTCTCTGCTTTTACCACCAACTTAATGCTGACGTTTATCCTATTAATGTGTTGTTTGCTGGAAAATCCCCCAATAACATTATCCAGAATCGAATCAAGGTTACTAATGTATGTGAGTGTGTGTATGTGTGGGTGGAGTGTGTGTGTGTGTGTGTGTGTGTGTGTGTGTGTGTGTGTGTGTGTGTGTGTGTGTGTGTGTGTGTGTGTGTGTGTGTGTGTGTGTGTGTGTGTGTGTGTGTGTGTGTGTGTGTGTGTCTGTCTCACTATTTGCTACTCTGATTGCCATGGACTCGTGAGTATTTGATGGAGAAATAAAACCATTACAAAGATTATTCCTTAGACTTTCTACATTCAAAAAACTGTTATGGATACGGAGAGGTGTGTGTGTGTGTGTGTGTGTGTGTGTGTGTGTGTGTGTGTGTGTGTGTGTGTGTGTGTGTGTGTGTGTGTGTGTGTGTGTGTGTGTGTGTGTGTGTGTGTGTGTGTGTGTGTGTGTGTGTGTGTGTGTGTGTGTGTGTGTGTGTGTGTGTGTAACATTGGGATACTATCATAAACTAGTTAGACAGTAAAACGCTGCTCTCTTGTGGTCACATGTGAAACTGCAGTGTTCAAATACCATCTTTAATTTATTCAACACATTTAGTATTTTTATGTAACCTTAGTATCACAGAAAGTATCTCTAAATATTGACTTAGTTTGCTCAATAATGACATGATATCGAACAAATTACTTTGTATAAAAAATGACTTACACGATTTTCAAATTCTTCCTCACAAGCCTAGCTTTTCATGTTATTTTTTTAATGGCGTAAATGGGCTTCCATATTTTTCATTTGGGAAAAGTATGTTCATATTTCTCCCATCACTGTATTTACCAAAATAGATCTACCTGAGTTGCCTTGTCACCTGGTGTGTTTCCTGTATTCACCGGTAGATGGAAGTGTTTCTCCGGCCTGCTTTCACCGGATGTGACCAGGGATCTCCGGGCTCCAGCTCTCATCTGTGGGCGTTTTTTCCCCCTATCTTGCCTCCTGAGTTTTTTCTTTTCTGGGTGTTGCCTGTTCGGATTACAACTTTGGAGTTTCACCGGGTGTTGCTGAGAAGGACACACAATCTGGATAACTTTCTTAAACGACGACATTATATTAACTTTTGGAGCGCAGTCGAAGGCACTTTGGTTACGTTGCCAAGCGACACCGGCTGGTTTTATTTTAGCCGCCGTTAGCCTCTGCTAAGCTAACTGAAACCATCTACCGTTGGCTGGGTTGCTAGCGACAGAGGCGACCAATGCAGGCCATTAAGTGTGTGGTGGTGGGGGACGGGTAAGTCTAACTATATTTGTAACCTTAAACAGTTAAACTATCCTAATTAAAGCAGTTAAAAGCTAAAATAGTTAGGTTTTGCTGACCCGGTTACCAAAAGTTGTCTAACGGCTAACATGCTCCAGAAAACACGCAAAGATAGTGGAGGACGGTGACGTAAAAAACATATTTTTAACCTTATTTTAACCCATAAAACTCCCAAAACTGGTTTATATGAAAGCGGTTCAACAGCTAACATTGTTTGTTGTCGTTGACCCCCTTTTCATACACTTATCTAACTGCTATGAAGCTCCAGATAACATGCTAAGGCAGTAGGAAACGTGACGTAAAACCACCCTTTCAACCTTATTTTAACCCACAACACGCCCAAAATTGACTCATGTTTATAACATAGTTTGCTGTCTTTGACCCCCTTTTCACACAGTTGTCTACCCGCTATGAAGCTCCAGATAACATGCTAAGTTGAGCGACAGCTGTTGTTGTGCCTGCTCTGCAGCCCAGCTGGGTCAGACAGATTTATCTACATGCTCCGGTTAGGTGTGACTAGATGGGTCACAGCATGTCATTTATTAGACATGACGCAGGCCGCCATGTCGACAGCTAACCGAGCTGCTTTATAACCCGAACCATGAAGAAGCAGTGGTGGAAGAAGCACTCAGATCGTGTACATAAGTACCAGAGTGTAGGAATACTCTTTTACAAGTAAAAGTCCTTCATTGCAAATGTTACTCAAGTTAAAGTACAAAAGTATTGCCATCAAAATATACTTAAAAGCGCCAATAGTTAAAGTACTCATCATGCAGATTTGCTGTAATTTAGATGAATATGTATTATGGGTTTTGATTTATAGATGTTAAAGGTACAGCTAACTTTAATTAAGTTGTATACTGCAGCTTGTGAATGTTAATCAAGGTGTAACTAAAGTCTGCAAAAGTAACTAAAGGTATTACTATTAAATACATCTAGTGAAGTAAATTGTCAAGTAAAGTACTAGTCTCTCAAATGTACTGTTATATTACTTGAGTAAATGCACTTTACTATCCCTTTGCAGATTGGCCGCTTTCGCAATATTATATTATGATATCACTGGATGGTAATCAGTAAACCATTACTTCATTTTTAATTAGCTGCTGGTAGCAAAGGTGGAGCTACCTTTTAATGACTTGTTATACTTACAGTAAGTCCATAATAGTACATAATAAATCATTAGTTGTTTGTCACATTAATAAAATGAACCTGCCACTCTCAACTGAAGCTGTTTCATAAATGCAGAGTAAAGTAAAATGTACAGTATTTGCTTCCAAATTAGAGTAGAATAATGAGGTAGCATGAAATAAAAATATCAACGTACAAGAATCTCAAAATTGTTCTTATATTGTACGAAGTTACTTTTCAACATTGTATACAAATAATTGCATTTTTTACTATTGAGACATTTCACACACTTTGTAGGTTTGTCCTTAACCAAAGTCACTTAAGGCCTTGGAACAACTTATTTTTCCAAGTTATTATATTGTTTTGGATAACCCAACTGCAATAAAGTCCACCACCAGGTTTAAAGCAGCCTTTGATGCATAAACTGATGATGTAATCTGAAGTGTAGGCATAAAATAAGATTACCTTTTATGAGTCCCACAACCAGGAAATTACCAGGGTCATTTCTGCAGCGAGTGGACAGTGCAACAACAGGAGGAAGTACTACAATTACAACAAATGATTGTTTCCACGTATGTTGATAGTTTTGCACAAATATTGATATTGCACATGAATACAAAAAATGGATGATATTAAACTATCATCCCATGGGGAGAAACTGCACTCAAGTGGGGCAACACAGGTTAGACCAGACCTCTCTGACTTTTTAACCTGTCAGGCAAGACAGGTTAAACATACAATATGCATACACATAGAAACTGCCTTGCGTTTGCATAAATTCCACTTAAGGATATACTGTAAAAATACATGTTTTAGTTCTCATCTGTGTATTTTCTCTTTT
>NC_136910.1:7033848-7126348 GCF_949606895.1 Notothenia rossii
AATTCATCAAAACGTATTTATTTCCTTTTAATTACTCTTTATATTCCTTATTTTCTTTCATCTATTTCTATGTAAAGTCATTTATTTATCGCTTTGCTTTTTCTGATGCTCTAATGTTTTTGTTACTCCTTAAGGACCAGGCTGTCAGTCAACTGCTATGGGCGGGACTTGCTTCCCAGATCACGTAGGCAATTTCTGCAAACCTGAGCTTTTTCAAAATATATACAATCAAGTAAGGCTTACCGAGGGATTTGAACACGGTTGTCTTCTCTCTGAGGGCTGGTTTGGTCCCATTGATAACATCTCCGAGCTCTGCAAACACCTCGGCCTAAAACAAATAATATTAAAACAAATTCTGCAAAAAGACAGTTATGTCAATGAGGAAGTAAGAGAGCAAAATCCAGACTGACCCCTGAGAGGATGACGTCCCCGGACTCAGTCAGCGCCCCCTCCCTGCTGTCAGCGTACACCACGGCCTCCTTCATCAACACGTCGTCCAGCTCCCTCCAGTTCGGCCTGCAGGCTCCGACCGCTAATCAGAAAGAAACCAGAACCGCTGGAAAACATATTGAAATCTCACCTTTTTTTAAGTGTGTGTGTTAAGTACGTTTTCTCACCTGCCACATGGGCTCCTGGTTTGACCCACTGCCCAAACAGCACCGGCTCTGTACACCTGGTAACCGTCACTATGACGTCTGCGCCCCTCACCGCCTCCTCAGCTGAGACACACACGGTCACCGGACCGCTGACTGAGCGGCAAAACCTCTCCCAGCCCTGACCTGAGCGGCTCCAAACACGCACCTGTGGGGAGGATGCAGGAAGTCAATGCAACAATTAGTCTGGCAAATAACTCCCCGAAAGAATACAACCTGTTATTACCAAATCTACACTAGCTAATGTGCACACGACAATAAAGCCTTGAATCTTTACACTTATATAGATTAATTAAATGATGTTACCTTTTATTAGAAGAAGAAGAATTGGGAGGGATGAAACCCTCTTTAATGGTCTCACATGGAGAGCACACAGCACACACAGTGAAACGTGTTCTCTGCTTCTAAACCATCCTAGTACCAGGAGTCTAGCACTAGGAGCAGTGGGCAGCTATTGTACAGCGCACGGGGAGCAATGGGAGTGTGGGGGGGGGGAAGGGGGGCTGTCTGGTGCCTTGCTCAAGGGCACCACGGCAGGGCAGGAGGTGAACTGGGACCTCTCCATATTTTAGGTCTGGTCGGGGACTTGAACCGGCGACCCTACGGCTCACAGTCCCCTACTGACTGAGCCACTGCTTAGCTATAGATCTGCTATTAGGTGGACTTTGTTAACCCTCAACTTCCTATTTTTGATATTATAAGAGTTTTATAAGTTATTATAAATGTCAATCTTCTCATCTAACTCTGAAAGAGAAATTTCTTTGGGAATGTAGCCTTTGCAGACCATTTACATGCACAAAAATCTATATAACACACTAAAGGAAAGGGAAAACCCCCCAAAGGCATCATAGGGCCTCTTTAAATCACATAAATATTACCCCACTTCTTTTATCATGCATATATTACATTGCCCTCAACTGATACTTGTGTTCAGGCTGACTTTTTAAAGATATTGTTGTGACCGTACCTCTTTAAATGAGAACATTTCCGTGAAGACGTTGTAATGACTCAATGCCTGAGCGCCAGTCCCCAAGATGGCCAACACCTCTGCCTCAGGACACATCAGCAGCTGCGTAACAAAAGCATGTCTAAGTTAAAACAAGAGTGTAAATTAGAGAATAAGTTTGAATCGATACTCGTAAAAATTGGAGCTACCTTAGCAGAGATGGCTGACACTGCAGCTGTCCTCATCCTTGTGATCAGCTCTCCATGCATAACCTGCAGGGTGGAAACGTGAGTGTGTTTGAGTGAAAAGCTTTGCCTTTTGCTGTCTCTTTGCTGATTCTCTGTCTGTTACTTTAGATGAAAATAAGGAGCCCATCCCCACGCCCCTCTGAGAGATATTTGGTTAAAAAGAACACAGTGGTGCTCTAGGAGGAGATTCAGGTGATAAGGCGGATCAGGACCAAAAGAGAGAGAATCTTTTTCCCTGAAACATTCAGAGTTTCTTTCCACAGAGGGGACACATGTTGATGTAGAAGAGACATGAAGAAGTGGATTTTGCATAATAGGTGACCTTTAAGGGATCCCTGCCTGTGTTTAATAAGGTTTTACTCACAGCCTTTACGTTCCCGTACTCCGGGTCCAGCAGCACCACCGTGGCCTGTGTGGACGGCAAATTTGAACCGTCCTCCCTCTTGTAGAAACACACAAACTTTGTGCACAGGACTCCCTTATTCTCCATGTATGTAGGCATCAATCCCATAAAGCTGTGAAAGAAAAGGAGGGTCAGTCAGAAATACAACTTGTTTTTAATGTTTCCCCTGTCGGACAACCAAACTACTTGAAGGAATTTGCTTGGAAGTGTTAACTAAATAATATATAATGCCTTATAATCAAAGGAAATGTAAGCTATTTTCTAGAAAGTATGATTGAGAGGACATTGGGCTTTCTTTACATGTCAAATATGACTTTCCTTTTGGAAAGCGGTTAAGGAAAAAACGTTATCTATTTACCAGGAAAGATCAATAATTAACATGCCGCCATAAAGGAGGTAACAAGGACAAGGTAACAGGCAAATCAACTAAATGCAGTTTTGAAAGATCTGAAACTACTCAATTACAAGTAAAAGTCCTGATTTCAAAATATTACTCAAGTAAAAGAAGTAAAGTATAAGCATCAGTATTTATTTAAAGTACAAAAAGTTAAAGTATTATACATTATATAACATCAGCATGCATGTGTTTGAATGTGCACAAAGTAACTATCAGGGTTAAAAGTAGTGGAGTTAAAAGTCCAAAATGTTCCTCTGAACTAGTACAGAAAAGATTAAAGTAAAGTGCAAATTATGTCAACAAAAATACTTAAATTCTAGAGTAAGTTAAAAGATACTTTCTACTACTGCATAAAGGGTTTACATTTCACAGATCATTTTGGTGTTTTTAATAACCTCAAAGACAGAAGAAAATATTACTTTTGTCTTGCCGATTCAATGTGTATTAATTGAACCAGTTACACCGTGCAATATATTCTATAGCAAACAAGTAAACAATGCAACTACATATTAAAATCAAAGCTTCATCATTGAGGCATACCCGTGGTGTTTCTGCAGCGGCAAGGTGGCGCGCACAGGCTGGATCACCTCTGCGGGGTCCCGGCTGGAGAACTTCCCCAGAGCCTCCTCCAGCCGGGGCACCAGCTCTCGGTACCGCAGCAGACCCTCCACCTCGCGCTCCCAGATCACAGCAGGAGGTCCGGCCATGCTTCAGCTCCTCAGATCAGTTACTGCGGTGAGTTTGGTGTTTAGAGTTTAGAAGCTCACTTGGTATACGTGTTGCATTCAAGAGCCGCAGTAAAGCTCTGATTTAGAAGGTTTTTTAAAGTTCAGTGACTTCTGAATGTTTGCCTCAAAGGTAGGGTTGGTCCAATTGGGAAAAACAGCAAGAGTAAGCAAGAGGTTATAATATGTCCAGCCATAAAACCAAGCCATGTGTTGCAAAATGTTTCCAAATGAAAGTAGCACAGCCGTGAAGTAGTTCAACTGAAAATTGGCAAGACAGCCGGTCCCTTCAGCACTCCTTTAAAAGCCACTTCCCCAAAATAGAAGAATAATAATTTAACTATTTGCTGCTATATGTATATATATTTTAGATTGTACTTGATGAGTGAATATAAGGTTTTTAGTTGTTGAAGTATCTCTACTTTTAATCAAAGTGAAAGTATTTTCCAAAAACAGGTTCAGTAAGTACTTAGTTTGACTATAGCCAGTTTTATTTCGACAGAGCTACTGATATATATTTATCGCTGTGGGTGTATGTATAAAGTATCTTTTAGTATTTTTGTTTTATAATTTAAAAAAAAGTTTTAACCCCATATCTTGAAGGGCCAACTTTTATATTGATAATGAACAACATAGCTTGAGTGAAGTTTTTTGCTCACATTTCATCACGTTCAATACCTTACCAGAACAACCCAATCTGTTATATTCAAATATGAGGTTTGCCAGTTATGCACAATAAAACCATGTTATTGTGACAGAGTTCTTTAATGGATTAAAAGACAGGTAAAGCAATGTGAGGCTTTTCTGAAAATCATTTACTTTCCTAAATATTTGGATTTTTAGACGACTTTTGAAGTTCACACTGAATGAGAACAGAACAAAACAAAACACCAGGTTTAAATAAAAAAGTATTTTTTATTCATAAGGATATCACTTCGCAAACTGATACAATGAAGTGGACACACTGTCCTAAAAAGTACAAAAGAAAAACTATTACATTTTCCTGTCATTCATATCTGTTTTTCATCAAACAGATGACAAGATAACGTCTTCCTCGTTTTTCAGAGGAGACTTTGTTACAACAGTGCAACAAAAATTAGACGAGCAGTCTCTCAATGGACAATTGAACAGACTGGATCTGTGGTTTGAGCTGGGACCCCTCCTTTATGGTGACTGAGGTAGCGATGACGGGGCGAGAAACCCCGCAGGCCCGACCCAAAGCCTGCTTGGATCGGACGAACACGTATGGGACGTTCTTGTCCTCGCACAGCAGGGGCAGGTGGAGGATGATCTCCAGAGGTTCAGCATCAGCGGCCATCACGATGAACTCAGAGATGCCTCTGTTCAGGGTTTTAGTGGCTGGGGAAGAATTAAATCACAATTAGTACAATGCGTTAACATCACTGATACATCGTCATTACTTTAGTTATTGTTTTGGCAGCAACACAATGGTGGCCTACTGGTTTAAGAACTGATTCTGAGATCTGCAGATTTTTTTGATTATTGGTTTAATAATTGTATTATTAAGTATTGAACAATGTAAATAATGATTCATGAAACTAAACTCAAACAAGTAGCTAGTTTGAGTTGGTAAATCATAGAACAGGGTTCATACACTTTTTCACCAATGATTTTCCATGACCATTACCTAATTTTCCATGACCAATAAAATTACTCTCAGCGGTACCACTGAAAAGGGTTTATTTTAACATGGAACAGGAAAATAAGGTCTGCATATGAAACATGTTGTGCCTATCTAAAACAAATCAAATAGTAGGCTTGCTAGCGTCTACAGACTAAAAGCAACTAAAATCTCTCACCAGCAAAAAAAATATTGTTTTCCACAATTTTCCAGGGCCTGGAATTAGCATTTTGAATTTCCATTACTTTTCCAGGTTTTTAATGACCGTAAGAACCCTGATAGAAACAAGCAGCAAACATTCATGTTTAAGAGGCTGCATCAGAAAGGTATTTACCATTTAAGATTTTTTTTTAAATGACTAAAAGATTAATTGAAGAGATGTCTTTACTTTTGAAAAGATAACAAAGTAATTGACAAATCCCTGCAGGTTTACAATGAGTTTTTTCCCCACACATGCTGCTGCGTTTGTTGTTAACCTGAACGAGACCGCGTTTCGCAGCCTTTCCTGATGTTACAATAGCTCTGAAAGTAGCAAATTATCCAACTACCAGGTTCTACTTGAAGCCACCATCTAGTTACATTTAATTCCCAATATTTACGTCTCCTCACCTTCATTAGCTCCTTTTCTGAGCTGTTTGTAGTTGGAGGCTTGCTGCACCAGGTCCAGGATGGTCTTGGACAGCGTGGCGTCGGCCAGCGGGTAGGCCTTTGGGTTTACTGCTGCTTCAGTCTGAACATGGAAATAAAACAACATTTAACACACATTAACAACAGCAAAGCTCCATATAAAGTGGACAAACAAGGAGGTTGGGACGAGGTTTGTACGACATACAACGTTGTTACCTTAAGCTAATGTTAGCTCAAAGTTAGCCTACTCACAACACTCACCATTGTGAATTAGTTTTTTGGGTATTTCTGTCCTCTCGGCGAAATGCTTCACGGAGGTTATTCGTCTTTTACCTCGGTAAGAAGAGACAACTAAACTTGCGCTGAGTTTTCTTTAAGCAATATGTTGTACCGATATTAACTTTCTAAGCTCTCTGTTGCATGCAGCCAGTCAAACGATCACCACCACACGTGTGGAATATTCGCACATGCGCACTGGCTACACCAGCTGAAAACGACCGGAAGTCCTTTTTTTTTTTCTCCCGGTTTGCACATTGTTGGCTTTTTTTACATTTTAAACTGTGATTAATGATGAAATATTAATTATATGAATGATATCAAATAATAAACGACAACAATAAAAATATAAACCTTCTGATAGTAAAATCAATTTAGTATCAATAATATAAAACAACAACATTATTCATGCGTTATTAAATTACAATAAAATCACCTATAAAGTTATCTGTTATAAGACTGGAGCCACCATTTCGTGGTACAATTCCAAAACACATATGCAAAGGTTTTACGTTTTTTTTGCAGTGCAGAAATGTATATATATATATATAGATATATATATATAGATATATATACATATCCTATTTAGAATAATAAACAGTTTGTGGTCTTGTCACCCATCAACAACAGAGGGCGCTCATTGGCTCAGCGGTTCATCAGCCGGCAAGGAACGCGCTAGGCATTCTGGGTAGGGCACACACGGAGGCCATATTGCTCAGATTTCCTGAAGGAGAGAGGGGAGATGAAGGGGATTCGTGGAATTAGTCAGCTTTCGGTAAGGATGTATCTCATTTATCCTGTATATATGTGTATTGGGAGAGATATACAGTCATTAGCTGTCTGTTTCAGTGTTTGTGTCATTGTCAGAGGGTTTAAAAGCTCAGGGTCAAGGTGTGATGAAGAGCAGAGGAGGAACAGCTAATGCTAACCTGATGCTATCCAGCAGTAACCCAACTGATAACGTTAGCTTACATAATAAACATTACAGTAATGGTCGTTATAAACATAACTTACTGTTAACTTAAACCATATTTACTTAAGTCAAAGCCTTAGTAGTAAGAGCTAGCTTCTCGTAGACTTAACTCCACAACAAATGTTCACCTAATATTGTGTGATGACAGCTGGCTTTAATCAGCCTATTTGTGTTTCTATCTTTTTTTAAAACATTTATTTTATAAGAAATTAGCAAAACAGTAAAAGTCTATATAGGTTTGGACTTGTATATTAGACAAGGGAGAGCACAAGTTATTACTACATGTATTAAAACCAATCTGTCTTTGTGTTTTTTTCCCTATGTGTATTAAAAAAAACCTTGCGTTTATTTTGCTGTTTGAAATGCTAATATAAATCTAAATTGGTTTCTGACTGATTTAACATCTGAAGTCACTTCAGTGGCAATTACTAGAATACATCATGTGTTTATTGTGCCAGGCCTAGGAAAAAGGAATCCTCTCAAACGTTGAATATTTACCTCAATATCTATCCACTCAGTCTCTATTGAAGGTTGGGTTTTAGTCTTTTTCATGTTACAGCTTTTTTTTGATGGCTGCTGATGATATGTTTATCTGAATTATCTTGAACCGATATATGAGCTGCGATATTGCTTAGAAGATTAACGAGAAATAATTGAGTCACCATAAGCTTCTATATATCTTGTGTTATCCATGCCCATATTATCAAATAGCTTGGCAGCTCTAAAATGTTTAGAAGTGTTATTCTGATATTGACCCTTTCCCTTCTCATCGATCTATAAACATTTATAAATCCACAATGTTTAATTCCCCCGGATCTTCCTCCTCCCCCTTGCATCAATCAGCAAGCCAGCAACACATTAGCTGTAATATCCCGCCTTCCCATGTTTTTTTCTACTTTCCAGACAAGGCTTTACGCGGCCCAGGCTGCCCGTAAGGTGGAGTTCACCGCCGCTGAACATGTTAAGTTTCAGCCGCAGGATGTGCAGGTCAGTAGTTGTTGATGTGTTGTTTCTTCTCCACAGAGACACTTCCATGTGGCTGCCAGAACAAGCCAGTCTCTCGCTCAGCCACTGAATGGCATCAAGCTCTCTCCAGGGGCCGCACACTCCCTCCAGGACATCCATGTATGTTGGGGGAGTGAAGAGGAAGGGTTGGATGGGTCAAGTCAGTTTAGTTTAGGGTCTGAGAATGAAGAGATGAGTTGCTTTGCCTGTAGAAATAGTCACATTTGACTTGTATTTTATGTTTAAGAAGTCTTATCATTATGTTGAGTGTTAAATCCTTAAGAGGAGCCTTTCTAGAATGTAAACTGAGTCCTATCGGCTGACAAGTGGAAACATAGGGATGTCCAGAATACCATTTTTCGGGCTCCGGATATTCGTTAGTAATCAGCAGCGAATATTCTGCAGGTGACCAGGCTGCCCAGCGGACTGGTGATCGCCTCCCTGGAGAATTACTCGCCCGCCTCCAAGATCGGAGTGTTTGTGAGGTCCGGCTGTCGCTATGAGACCCCTGAGAACCAGGGGGTCACCCACGTCCTCCGACTGGCCTCCAGCCTGGTATGATGCAGCAGTTAATTCCAAATGTTTTTGTAATATTTATTCAGCCATGTACCCCCTGACCTGTGCAAAAAATGATTTGGTAGAAAAGATAAAGAGATACAAAGCTGTGCCATTGGTGTCTGATTTACTTAACAACCGTGTTACTGGAAAACGCCCAATTATTTATTTTGAATGTTTAGAATCCATCACTAAATTCATGGCAAAACAATTTTTTCTCAACTTGCAATAACACTTAACAAGTTTCATTTACAATTTAGTGTTAAAAAGTCCTCTGCTTGTGGTTGACTGACATGTTCTGCTTCCCCAGACAACCAAAGGAGCCTCAGCTTTTAAGATATGCCGCGGTGTTGAGGCAGTGGGAGGCAGCCTGGGGTCAGTAACTTTACAGAAAGATCATTACTAACCTTTGAATACAAGTTGTTCCTAGATCATTACGCTTATCTGGATATTTAATTGTTTCTCGGCAGTGTGACTTCATCCAGAGAGAACATGGTCTACACCGTTGACTGCTTGAGAGATGACTTGTGAGTCTTTGAATACCTCAACGTAGTGACTAATAATAATAATACACTTAACAGAAATCAACAGGAATCTTGATATTAATCATTTGAAGGTCAGGGCCTAATCTGATGACACCTTATTTTTGTGAAAGAATAACTGTTTGGTACTTAGGAGAGTCCGGTGGAAAGGCAGAATATGCTACAGACTTAATATGGTATTGGTGTAGCTTTGCCACTAACATGTTTTTGTGATTTTTTTTAAATTATTTGCAGTGACACGGTGATGGAATATTTGATCAACGTGACGACAGCCCCTGAGTTTCGGCCATGGGAGGTGTCAGACCTCACGCCCAGAGTCAAGAGGGACAATGCCCAGGCTAAACAGAGCGCTCAGATCGGTGGGCCCTTATTTCTCTTTGCCTTTTGATCTCGCCTCTTCATTTTTTTTAGGTCTATATTGACCACTTATTAATTATCATTCCGGAGTATAGTCCAATGTAGCTCTGAAGATGCTTCTTTGCTGATATCAGAAATATGTTTTGTATTTCGTTTTTTTTCACAAATAAAGCTGCAATGCTACGTTCTTTTAAATCGAAATACTACTGCAAAGACGACAGCATCCAGCATCTAGTGTATAAAGCTGCTTCATGTAATTGTTGGTGAGACATTCCCTCAAAAATCTGTTATTTAAGGTCGCATTCACACCTAATAGTCCGCTTCTCTGGTGCGCACCAGACCACAGTTTTTGTTTCATTTTTCAGAAGGTTCGCTTTGCGTTCACACGGGAACAATTCTAACGGACTATAAACTTTAAACACAAGTCATGTGCTCGGAAATGCTGTTCAACAATTGGTCAGACATTAAGGGGGTACAAACGCAAGTCTCAGCCATTTCTATTGGAGCCTCCGCCATGGAGCATCGGCAGGTTATTTTCATGCTGCTCTTAATCTGGAGAGCATATCAATGGACTAACAGACGGCGCATATGATTATATAATCAGATAATGTGCGATAAAAAACATTATAACGCATATCATGAGACGTTCTGCAGTCAGGAGGGGGTTTCACCGACGGCAGGTGGCTCTGACTTTTATGTATAGTTTTTAGTTTGATAGTTGTTTTTACTTTACACGACACTGTTCAACACTTCATTCTGCTTCACTCTTTCGCTAACGATTCTGAAGACATCCACGTTCTTGTGACACGTAAATACTGCGCTTCCTATGTTTTGGTGCGGACTGCGTTCACACCAGCGATGATCCGCTCCAGAGTTCACTAGCAAGCGCTCCGAGACCACCTCTTTTAGCGGACCAGAGTCCGGTTGTTCAGTTCACTTCAGAGGTCTCGGGCTGCGTTCACACCGACCCAAACGAACCGCACCAAGCGGCTAAACGCACCAGGGTTCGATTCAAGCGGACTATACAAGGCTGGTGTGAATGCGACCTAAGAGACATAAATGAATTAGACAGGTGGAACAAAGCCAATTACTCCACCAGGATATCACCAATGTTGACTTAAATGATAAACTCGCATCATGTCTCTTTGTGTTCTCCAGATTTGCTTGAGGCTCTGCATGAAGCCGCCTACAAGAACGCTCTCTCTAACTCTCTGTACTGTCCTAACCACATGGTCGGCAACATCACCTCTGAACATGTGAGTACTTTTCCAGTGTTCATTCTTCAAGACTTACAGTGTTAATGAACCCATTAAAACAATTCTAATGTTGTTTTTTATTCTCCAGCTGCACCAGTTCGTCCAGAACAATTTCACGAGCGCAAGAATGGCTCTTGTTGGACTTGGTAAGGGGTTGTTATGCTTTAAACATAATGTACATAGAAGGATAGCAGCAAAGTTTGAACGCAGTGTATCACATGACGCCTATAAAGGATGTACTAAATAGTTGGAAACCTCCACAGTCCAATGTGTGGTGTTGTTTATTAGTTGTGTGTAAAGCAGGTATTTCTGCATAGATAAAGAGAAGATTAGGCTATGCTGATATTGTTATTCAGATTGTTGTATAATTTGTAAATCTTTTGTGATGCAAAACACCTTTCCAATAACTAAGGAAAAATATATTCTCACTAGTTTTTATCTGTTTGTTGTTTTTCAAAAGCATCATTTTCATTGTGGTAAAAAACTGTTTGACTCCGGCTGCTGCAAACAAAAGAAAACACTAACGAAGGTTTTAATTCATAAAAGACGGTCTATTTCGAAAAAGGAAAAAATACATTTTATACTATAAATAACGTTCAGTGTGAAATTTCATTAGGGTTTCCATTAAGGGTTGATGAAGTAATAAAATATGATGTGAGACATTTGAACTTTCTTTGTTAAACCTTCCTGAATGAAGAAAAATTGAATTCTGTACATACCCACTGTTTTCCGCGGGGTCTTAAAAAGTATTACAAGTTGATAAATCAATCTAGCGAAAATGAAGGCTATTAAAAAGTAATAAACGGCATTTTTCAAGGTATTACATTTTGTAGCTTGTTTTCAATAAGTATATAAATTGTCCAAAGAGGTTGTATTCTACAGTCTGCCTGAATGTAATCATTGCGTAGGTGTGTAGTGTGATTCTGTGTAGTTTATTTATGGCATCCCGTTGGATTTGACGTCATCTGAACAGGACATCGCACGCTCACTGCTTGATAGCGCGCGAAGGACCGTTTGCGCCGGTTGCTAAGCAACATCGTTATGGGGAAATGCAAGTCTGCGTCCAAATGGTTGGAAGATAAGGAGGAAGGAAAATCAATACTGTATATAGTCAATGTGAGGTAAAGTGTGTCGCCAATGCAACCGGTTAAAACTCCAAGTGGCGAAGAGGTCTTAAAATGTGTGGAAAGGGTCTTAAGAAAGGAATTACATCTGACTTCAGGATTCCTGCACATACGTTGTCCTTATAAGAAATGAGTGTCTGATGTCCGTCTCTCCGTCAGGTGTGAACCACGAGGTGCTGACTCAAGTTGGAGAGCAGTTCCTCAACATCCGCAGTGGGACGGGCACCATGGGGGCCGCGGCTCAGTACCGTGGAGGTGAGCTGGACGCACACCAATGTGCTGCAACATGGGGAGTTTTCCTTAAACATTTAAACGTATAACTCCCTGTATTCCCGTCTGAAGGCGAGGTGCGCATGCCCGGCCTCGGTGCTCTGGTGCACTCGGCGGTGGTGAGCGAGTCGGCGGCGGCGGGCTCCGGCGAGGCTCTGGCCTACAGCGTCCTGCAGCACATTCTGGGGGCCGGGCTGCATGTCAAGAGGGGCTCGTGCACCTCCAGCAAACTGGTGCAGGGTGTTACCAAGGCAACTGCTGACCCCTTTGATGTGAGTGATAGTCAGTTATAACAGAAATGCTTCACACACGGAGGCCTTGAATGGCTGGAATCTGGAAATATCATAGATTAATAATAGATTATCTTTATTTTGGTGCCTTTCAAGGGACCCAAGGCCGCTTTACATGATGTGAGCAAACAAGTTGGGCAAATAAAGATTCAACAGTGCCTTTTAAAAACATGTTTTTTCTCTCTACAGGTCAGCGCTTTCAATGCAAGCTACTCTGACTCTGGTCTGTTTGGGGTCTACACCATTTCCCAGTCTGCAGCTGCTGCTGATGTGAGTTTCTTTTATTCATGCCAAGAGTCTGTTTGGGATGTAACAGAAAGATGGCTTTATGTAATATCTGTCTTTGTCTCTGCAGGTGATTAAGGCCGCTCTTGCTGAGGTGAAGGCTGTTGCTAACGGTGATGTCACCGCGGCTGACCTCACTCGGGCCAAGTAAGACATGCAGAAACCACTGTGAAAAGATTCCTCTCTGCATTGATCATTTTTATATTTCTATTCCAGTTTACAATAAGCACCAAAAACATGATGTGGAAGACACGATTTCTTGCAAGCACTACTTTTAGTAACGTATGGTTGCTACTTCTATAAAATCTAACTGAACATTTCAGAAGGCATTAGGTTTATTTCAACGAGATTTAAAAGAAGTAGTTTCAGTTTTCTTGCTAAGAGATAAAAAAGACTATTTAAAAAAAAAAATAAAAAAAAATAATAAAAAAACATCTTGTCTGTATCAGTGCAAAGATGACAATACATGGTTCTGCAAATAGCCTCACATCTTGTTTTATAAACAGATTAAAGAAATGGTAAAACATGTTTTTTTTATATTCATATAAGTCATGCTTTACTAAGTTGTTTGGAGCCAGGTCAGCTGTTTCTCTCCATTTCCTTTGAATGGTTATTAACCATTGTAACTGGACTTTTTAAAACATCTTGTTGTCCCCTTGTTCTTCACCAAGACAACATTTCTCCTCCTAGTTTCCTGTATTGTATCTTATGCTGAGCGTGTGCTGGTTCTCTCCGCAGGGCCCAGCTGAAGGCCGAGGTCCTGATGTCTCTGGAGACCTCCGAGGGTCTCCTGGAGGCCATGGGCTCTCAGGCTCTGGCCGAGGGATGCTACAGCTCCACGGACGAAGTCTCCACAAACATCGACAACGTCTCTTTGACCGACGTCGCCAACGTAAGAAATGTGCTCTGCTATTGTCAGTAGAGATGAATGAGAATGTTGTACGGGGTACTTGTTGTTTTAAACTACTTTGTATACTGCTTGGTATCTTAACTTTTCAATAATGTATACTTATTAGTGGATATAAGTTCTGTATTATTTATCTTAATCTGTAAAGTAACTAAAGATAACCAATATATTTAATATAAAAAACACTATTTACTCCAAAGCGTAGTGGAGTAGAAGTAAAAAGGGACAATAATATAGTAAACGTATCTTTAAATATGTACTGTTTTGAGTAGACACTGTAACACTGGCTCTCATAATAGGCATAGATTTATAATACTGAATCTACTGCAGTTTTGTTTTTTAAATATGCTGTGTGAAAACATTGGTTTGAAGTTAATAACGTGGCTCTAAACTTGTATTGTTTGTTTTCAGGCTGCCAAGAAGTTTGTGACTGGCAAGAAGACCATGGCATCCAGCGGCAACCTCGTAAACACACCCTTTGTGGATGAGGTCTAAGACCCTCCTCGTACTATAACTGAAAGAAAAAGTTGTTTCCTTTTACATTTTCACAAAAACAAACAAGTTGGGGCATATAATGTCATAAGACCTCTGGGTATTTATCAGTGCTGTAACAGTATATTTTCAGGTGATGCTGCTCTGCATCATATTGTCGTGCTCCACTCATCTGTCCACATTAACTGTATAGCTGGTGTAAAATAATGAATAAATTCTATCTACCTTACAGAGTTTCAAGTGTTTTTGTTGTGTTGTTTTATGTTTTGAAAGCTTGAAATGAATTACGTTTTATTGTTTTTTCTTCACAATAAAGAGGGAAATTAACAAAAACTCTTAACCTTAAATGAAAAAGTTCCGTTTTTTTTTTTAAATAACGAGTTTAACTGCCACTTGTGTAGATTTTACTGAATTAGTGTATAGGTGTAACTTCAATGTGCTTACCCATGTTTACGGAACATATATAAATGTCCATGTTGCATAATTTATGTGGCAAAAAGTCCCAGCAGCCTCGGCTATTTACAGATGTTCTCGCGAGAGTTGCCCACTACAGCCAAGGAGTGACGCGAACTGCCAGAATTTGAGAGGACAGCAGCGTTTTGCAGAAAACACATTTGCTGTGTGTCTTAAAAGCTTTCTAAAGAAGTCTACTGAAGATATTCTGCATATGGGTGTGTGGATTTAAAGCTACAGGAGAGCACCGCAGAGACTGTGAGTCATGGGCGGCGTTTCCCCTCAGTGTGCGTCCTCCAGAGGGAAGAAAAAGCTCCCATATGGGGGGAGAAAGCTCAGGGGCTGCATGCAGACACAGGAAATAAGTCTGCTGCATGCATGAATCCGTGTCGGAGATTCAACCAGCGATTAAAGCATATTTTCCACTCTTTTTTTCTGCAAAATCACCAAGATGTGGAGGAGCCTCTGGAGCTAAGAGATCCATGAACCCGGGCTGAGAGCCTCTCCTCCGGGGCTGGAGAAGCGACAGCAGGTCGGGTCAGGCTCGGTTGTTTGTGGACTAAATAAAAGTGGATTTCTTCAGGAACGATTTGGATCAAACACAGTGTGCAGGAACATCGTGGATCAATCCTTCATGTTGCTAACCCTGGCTGTCCTCGTGCTGCTGGATGTCCCACCTCCCTTTAGGTGAGACAGAAACTCTCTAACCTGCAGTTTGTGCACCGACATGGATAAACTCACGGTGATTTCAGGATGCCTCTTCCTCACTGCAGACATCTTCGCCATCGCCAGCATCGCCAACCCGGACTGGATCAGCACTGGAGGAGCATCCGGTAGGTTCATGGTGACACTTTTCTCCCAGTTTGTTCTGTAAAAGTGTCTTTGTTACATTAGGAGGTCAGTTTATTGGGTGCAACTAGGAGATTAAACCCTAAAAAAAAGGCATATGTTTTTAGGCGAAATCACATACAACAGTGTTTTATGTTTAAAAAACCAACACGCTTGAAGGCAAAAGTTGCAAACAGATTTATTGTCAAATGTGGTTCTCAATTTGGCTTTAAAATCAAGCAATGTCTAGAAGTGGAAGACGTCCGATATTTTACTTATTTAAAAGAAGAAATACCATAGTATTGAAAGTAAATTTGTAGGTTAAAAAAACCAAATAAGTACTCAAAGTTGAGTACTCATTATGCAAATTGTACTATTTTACAATTATATATTATTTTGTTGGATTTTATTTATTGATGCGAATTTCATTTATTGTTTCAGCTGGAAAAAATCCAGTACATTTGTATTTTAATTGTAGCGTTACTTATAATATAACATCACAATTAATGAGTTGACTATAAGACTTCAATTATCAATCTGAATATTCTAACAAGTTTAAGGTTGGCTTCCGAAATGTAGTGTTGAATATATATTAAAAGTATAAATGGAAACACTTCAGTACAATTACCTTAAAATGCTTCTGAAATAATGGTTATTTCATCACAATTAATGGCATTTTTGTGATTAGTAAGTTGTGAGGTGGAAGTATGAATTTCTTCCAAAAAAAATAGAACAATATCTTGTTTTTTATTAATAATCCTGATTTAAATTAATCGGGTGATCTGATTTTTCATTAAGATGTTGGCATGATCAGACATCAATGTTGTTCCAGATTACATTTCATTAACACCTATGATCATTTCTAGGAAAGCATATTTCATTCATCGTCCACGATAATGTTAGAATTGATATGTTTAATACAAGGGATTATCACAGTATTCTTCTTACAGTCAGCCTCCCTGATTTTTCCAATAGTTATATTCAGATGCAAAGTCCACAAGCTAAACATTAACTAAAACTGATGCAAAAGACAAACAGTACAGTATGTGCACAGCTGCCTCCATCCTTATGCTACTGTGCAGCACAGATAAGCACGTAACAGGCGTGCAAAGTACTTATTACAGGATTTATAGTGAAGTAAAAACACTGACTGCTGATGCGACTTGAGTACATAACAAGCAGGTTTTTGTTGCACAATGAAATAAGTAAACCACAGACTAAATCTCTATTTTCTTAAACGTCATGGACTGTAGTTAAGAGCAGCTCACATTCCCTCATACTAGGCGAGGGTGTGAGATGACTGTACTACTTACTGTATTGTACTAAAAGCTTTTTGTTCCTGTTAAATTAGCCGAGTAGTAATCACCTGAAGGCCCTCAGTGCAGGAAGTGTTGTTAGGGAATGAAGATGTGGGACTTTTAATTAAGCCTCCTGGGAGAGTAATGCTTTCCACTTGGAGAATAAAGCTTCTCATGCACGGTGACGTATTTAAGTTTAAGTGCATGCATAGGAAGCATGTAAAAAAACTCTTCTTACATTTGTGACGGCAACACTTGTGTTTATTATAGCTGCTTTATGAGCTATTGTTCCTTGTGTTTTTCCATCTACTACAGGGGTGTCAATCTCAATTTCATTGCGGGCCACATTCACATAAAGGTTGCACTCAAAGGGCCGGTTGTAACTATATAAATATATAATATATATATATATATAAAATAATGTATTATATTACATTATTGCCTCTGAATTGGATTATTAACGGATAGGATAATAACTTAGTAATTAACCACGTCCGAAAGCAGAAGTCCAGGGCAAATAATTGGGACGTCACAAAACGAGATGCATTGTGGGACGTGTAGTTTATGGGCAACCTGCTTCTGTAAAGTGGCATGTAACCGTATAATAAACGTATTATATTCTTTGCAAGCTCTTGCGGGGCCACATAAAATGAAGTCGCGGGCCGGATTTGGCCCCCGGGCCTTGTTTGAGATCTACTACAAGGTCAAAATGCATGCCTGAGCACTTTGTGTGTGTTTGGGTGTGTGTGAGCATTTTCACCATGTGTGTTTAAGTGTCAAGTGGAGAGGTTTGAAGGAGCAGGAAAGTGTCTGCGTTTCAGAAGTGTTCACTAAATACAGGTTAGGGATTGGCCATTCGTGACACAGAAACACACTTCCTGCCACTTCTGTGTTCACTTAGGCCACAGCGAGACTGTCAGGACTTTACTATGGATCTAATCATGGAAATATCATGTATAAAGTTAAACATTTATGAATTACAGATAATTCAAAGTGTAATATTTAGGGAGATCTATCAGCAGGAATGCTATGCAATATTCACAAGTATGTTTGACAAGTGTTGAAACATCTGAAACTAAGAATCGTTGTGTTCTCGTTAGCTTACATTAAGCTCGTCATATCTATACGCAGAGTCCGCCATGTTGCATGATTTAATTGTAGCCTTAAAACAGAAGCCAAACTCTGTATCAATCTAAGGTTTTCACATTTGTTATTACCGGAAAGGGAGGGTTATTCAGTTGGTTGCAATCCAAAAACGTACCACTAGATGTCATTAAATCCTACAAACTAGACCTTTTGAGTAGCATAATTGCAGCAGACATCGATGCCGCCAGCTATCTCAAATGTGAAGGGTGTTCCAGACGTCGTGGTTTGATTCTTTTCTATACAATGTAAAATCAAATATTGTATGTTCCATTTATAAAACCCCAGTAATACCCTGAGTCACCTTCAGTGATTTCTTTCCGAACTGCTAATCTTTTTTTTTTCGGTCATGTAAAACCGATTTTTTTTTATTTCAGTGTTATATTCTGCAACGGTTAACAAGCGATTCTGCCCCAACTCCACCTTTTTCTCGCTTAAGATACAAAGCACAGATCAGTAGTATAATAATGTTTTAACGACACCCCTTTCACCTCCTGTCTGATGAGATTTAGGGCTGGCATTTAAATGTGGTCACAATGATAAAAGAACGGCTAAAAAGTACGACTCGCTCGCCTTTTTCATACCAATGAGCAGAAAAAAACCCAGAACGTAACATCACTGGTAACTACTTTTTTATACCTATTTCTTTCACTTTTTCTTACTTTATTCGTAAGTATCCATGACTCTCCTCCACATTCATCTTTATCGCTCGAGTCGAGTTTAACAATCATCGCTGTCTTTCTCATAATTTCTGTTAAAGACAAAAGCCACTTCCCACAAAAGCACAAGGCAAAAACCCATTTGTTGTGTCCAGTATGCGGGAAATTTATGTATTTACGTTGTCTCCCGGTCTGCGGTGTAAGAGGATGTGTGTTATGGAACAGGATATCCTGTGTGGGGTGGGGGGGTCAGCCTCCAGGAGGATGTGGTTCAACCTAGGATCATCATCCGGCACTTTATCCATGATCGGGAGCTGAAGCCACAGTCCAATTATGAATATGTACATGAGATGACGGATATGTAACATTATGAATTGTATGAAAAAAAGTCTATTCTAATTCTATGGTGACACTTAGTTGTCTTTTACACAAAAACACTACTGTTGTGTAAATGTCAATTGAGAGTATTTTAATGGCTTTAAGCACTAGTTGATTGTTATTTGTACATATTATACCGATGATGTGATGTATAAGTGTATTTCTTGCTCTCTTTTTAATATTGGTTTCTTCTGATTTGGACCATCGTGACAATTATGCTAATTCTCCAGTTGCTAAATTGCCATGAATGAATCCATAACACTCCTCTTCTTCTGTGTTTGCTTGGCAATCTCTAACTGCCTTTGTGAGGATAATAAGATAGGAAAAGAAAAGGAGACAAACGAATGAATGAAGGAGTGGGAGGATTTCATTATTCTGCATATGTGTTGATTCTTCAATGTCGTCAGAGGGGATGCAGAGCTGAGCAGATGCAGTCTCTGTGGGGCTTCGTGTGTGTGTGTGTGTGTGTGTGTGTGTGTGTGTGTGTGTGTGTGTGTGTGTGTGTGTGTGTGTGTGTGTGTGTGTGTGTGTGTGTGTGTGTGTGTGTGTGTGTGTGTGTGTGTGTGTGTGTGTGTGTGTGTGTGTGTGTGTGTGTGTGTGTGTGTGTGTGTGTGTGTGTGTGTGTGTGTGTGTGTGTGTGTGTGTGTGTGTGTGTGTGTGTGTATATAAAGCACCTGACGTCAGAGCCCCCAGCAGTCAGATGACTTTCCTTCTGATGTAGGACCTGTGATCTCTTAATCTCTCATGTACAGTGACAGTCTCTCTCTGATCAAGATCCTCTGGTGGTCTGTGCAGACCCTGATCCCATCAGACGTCACCATGAATCACTGAGGGTCTCTGCTGCTGCCAGAGACAGCATGAAAACAAATCACATGTTTCTCATGCACTAGGAGTTTGTAACATGAAGCTTGCAAAACAAACAAACTGCCAGCCCTTATATACTACATAACCTTTCATGTCATATAATTAATGTGCAGTAGACTGTGGGGTATTTATTTTAATCTTGCTTAAAAACTGTCTTGAACGGTTATCAACTGAAAAGCCATGCTTAAGTTGTATCTCTTGCAATCAATGAAACAAATTATAATTGCATCTCAAAGGGGTTTAAAGCCAGTACACACAGGGATTTGACATTATCTTTTTCCAATTGAGCCTCACCCACTTAAAACCAGATTGAATGATACAGACAATCAACAAAAAAGACTGCAATCTAAATTAAAAAAACCAAAACTGTTTGAGGGAATATTTTCTTGTCATGTAAGATCACATGAAATCTGCTAATTGCCAAATGCTGTTGTTTTTACATACAAGGAGTTTGTGTTGGTGTATATTGGTGCAAGAAAACACAAATTAAGAGACAAAAAAATATCTTAATATCTGAACAAAATCTAGTGTAATACTACCAAAAAATAAAAAATATAAATATACAAAAAGGAAATACACTGAGAATATGACAAATCAGTATATCTAAATTTAAACGTGGGAGTACAAATATTTCCATAGCCTTTAATATTAGTTTATGTGTAGTCGCATTGTATTTGATTTCTCTCTATGGGTGTTTTACCTTCTTGTTTCTCTCTCTCTCTATCTCTCCCTCTCTCCCCCCCTCTCTCTCCCCCTCTCTCTCTCCAGGCACTCTGACAGTAGGTCTCGTCCGTCAGTGCCAGACGATCCACGGCAGAGAGCGGACCTGCTTCCCCCCCCAGCTTCCTCCAGAGTGGATCACCACGCTCTTCTTCATCATCCTGGGCATCATCTCCCTCACCGTCACCTGCGCTCTGCTGGTGATGTCCCACTGGCGCCGAGAAGCCGCCCGATACGCCCGATGGATCGCCTTCACAGGAAGTACGTTCGTTTCCATCGTAACCAGCTCCCTTTGAATCGATAGGGTCTGATTTCACATGTCTAAACGCTCATATTAATGCCCTGATCATGCCAAGCCCTACCCATGATATATATAGAAATAATTGATTTCCTCTCCAATGACTTTCCAGGGTCAAGGACAGTTGTCAGCTAACAGAAAAGGACAAAAGTAACAAGCAAAAGACCCTTTATCTTTACCTTTTGAGGCATCAACAACCTGGATATACATCATTGTTCTGTATCCAGTGAGCAGATGTTGCATAACAGAATTCATGAATATTAAATATTCTTATGCATAAACCTTTTAGCTATAGAATACCACAATGTAGAGTCTTCTTGCACTATTTGTATTTGTTCTATGTCCTATATATGTTGCACTGTTGGAGGAGCCTGTGACCTACGTTTTTCATTGCCATATCCACACTGTAGCCAATGTGCAAATGAAAATAAAGCCTTGAAACATTGAAACATTAAGGTCAGAAATAAAAGGCAGGCGTAGGCAAAACTGCCCGTTATAGTTTATAAAATGCCGGTGAGATGCTACTGAAGACTCTCCTGTGAAATAAATGCAGTCTACCTCGACATCAGAGTTCACTTCAGGAGAAGCTTTTAGTCCGGTAATTACGAACACCTTTACTGCAGAGGAGCTCTTATTGATTGTCCTGTTTCTATTTTTACAGGAAAAGGACAGTTTCTCTGTATAAGAGATTCAGAGCAAGAGCTGTGGTTTATTCGGCTCTAAAAATAGAAAAATATGAAGCATGTTCTCACGAGTAGTTTCAGGGACAGTTATTAACACACTTTTTAAAAGCTGAGAGCTGCATTAACCCTCCTATTGTCTTTGTCCCCCCCCCCCCTTACTTTGGTGTTCACGGTCAAATTTGACCGGTCCTGTTTTAACTGCTATTACATTAACACAAAAACCATTAATCAGCACCAAATTTAATTTAACACCCTTTCAAACTACATATTGTATCAAACTACTGGTATACATGAACAACTGCAGTAAATATACAAAGAATAGACACTGAACATGTAATGCGTGTGTCAGTGGGGGGATGGGCACATAAGGGGGGGAACACTGTGTGTGTGTGTGTGTGTGTGTGTGTGTGTGTGTGTGTGTGTGTGTGTGTGTGTGTGTGTGTGTGTGTGTGTGTGTGTGTGTGTGTGTGTGTGTGTGTGTGTGTGTGTGTGTGTGTGTGTGTGTGTGTGTGTGTGTGTGTGTGTGTGTGTGTGTGTGTGTGTGTGTGTGTGTGTGTGTGTGTGTGTGTGTGTGTGTGTGTGTGTGTGTGTGTGTGTGTGTGAAGGATATCATACCGCCTTAATGCAATCAAATCTAAAACAAAAAAGTTATGATTGATGAAAGTAGTAAATCGGTCAGATTTGAACCGAAGACAACAGGAGGGTTAAAAGGGGGTAAAGTTGTTTTGGGGTTGACATGAATATTTGATGAATCAATATTAGAGTTGTCTGTTTTTTTCTCTCAGAGACAGCTAACTAATCCTCCTGTTTATCCATCACTTTATCTATTTGAACCATTTCCATTATCTAACGATCTCATTTAACCGTCTATCAATTACTTTCTATATCTTATACCATCATTACCTTTTGCTAACATAACTTTTTAAACTGTGTACTTCTTATTTGACCCATTTAAACCATTTATCGTTGCTTATTGAACTGGTTTCCATTCATATTTGCCTGTTATTTCAATGTATCTGCTGGTTTGCCAACTTTCCTTTCATGCACTCTCAACTCTCAAGTGTTACAGCTGGCCCCAAGAGCACTAAGTCATACTTTCTTTTTTTTCAAATATCATGAGCTTCAATACAGTCTTTCCTTATTCCTCCTGGCCGCTGCAGATCACCTCTGGTTGGGAAGCGTTGTTCCAGAGAGGATGTGTAATCCGTTTCTGTCCTTCTGTTTTCTCCTCCGTCACAGTGGTTCTGTTCTGCATGGCTGCTCTCATCTTCCCCATCGGTTTCTACATCAACGAGGTGGGAGGACAGCCATATAAACTCCCCAACAACACAGTGGTGGGCTCCTCATATGTCCTCTTTGTTCTCTCCATATTCTTCACCATCGTGGGGTTGCTGTTTGCCGGGAAGGTTTGCCTGCCTGGATGACTCCTTTTTGTGCTTTTGGAGAAACACCACCAATGGAGGCAGATTTGGACTCCTCCATGCCAGTGTGGGAAGTATCATTAAGGTCAAACAAAACTCAGAGGAACCTGTTTGTGCTTCAACTTTGGATGAACTGTGTTGGGAAATGAGCTCTGATATGGCCTTCCTCATCTCTGATATGGCCTTCCTCATCTTCAACCATGAACAGTGAGAAGGAAGTCATTCAAATGGGAGAATGTTAAAAAAAAAAACATGATGGAAATGGATTAAAACGTCCAGACTTTCAAGGAGGTCTGCTGCATCATCTGTCTTCTTAACATTTAATGACAGATAACCTTTCTTCCTCTCATCCCATCTACCAAGATGCACAAATACTGACATTTCAGGCCTTAAAACCGCCCAAAGCACCAAATATCCGGCTCCAATATGACAGAGGCTCTTCCCTGAACACAGCTACATGGAGCAGACTGTAATATATACAATGACGTTTCACTTTATTGTTACATTTAATTTATTTCTGAAATCGTTCCGTTATGTTTCTTTTTGTAAAGGCGTTATGTATGACACCGTTGCTCTGCCGTTGATATGTGTGGTGGATGACTTTGCCTTAAAGAGCGTTTACCCTTAGAGTAACTGATAGGGTTCAGTTGTAATCTCATGGGGTCCATTTCTTATTATGGTGGATACATGAAAGCATTTAGCATTAAAATATGGCAACTTCTGTCCGAATCCATCAGAACACAATATTTGTATCTATACCTCGAGTATGTTATTGTAGGGTTGACTATTGATGCTTTCACAAAACAATTAGAAAATTGATGGTCACCCGTAAAATGAATATGAAGTAGATGAAGGCATATAATATTAGGCTAATTTCAGAAAATTACATCATTTTACTTCGCTGTAATGCAGCCTTTTAAACAAGCAAAACAAACTAATATTTAAATATCCAAAATCTAAGATGATATCCAGTTTCATATCACGATATCACGCTGCAAGAAAACGAGCTGGTCTCTATGATTTTGCTCTTTTTTAGTATTATTATTCTAGTAACACAGCTTTGTTCTTATTTTAGTGAATGTATTATTCACCTTGTTGAGCATCTCCTGTTGTTTAAACACTGTATCAAGAAATGACTGAAGCTACCATTAGTTTGTTTTATATTTGTGTTAATGTCGTCATCATTTCTGTATAAATGAAAAGCCTGTCTGACATTTTCTAGAAGCACTGTGATGCTTTTGAATGAGCATGGAAGATCTCATTCCATTAAAGATGAATCTTTTGAAAACTGACTGTCTCATCAACTTGTTTTCCTGATATTATTTACAATCTTGAAAAAGTACATATTTAGAGAAGATGGCTGCAGTTGAAGGGACCCTCTTATGCTAATGTCCAGCTTCATATCAGTATGTAGTGTCTCTACTGTGACATGTCTCAATGCTTCAATGTTCAAAAAGCTCTTTATTTGTCTGCTGCAGCACCTCTTTTCACCCTCTGTCTGAAACCAGAGCCCAGTCTGCTCTGATTGGTTAGCTGGCTGGCTTTGTTGTGATTGGTCAATCGCTTAGAGATGTCCCGCCCCCTTAGCCTCACGTACAATGTGTTGGAGCACTAGCCAATAACCCTAACCCTATGTTTGAAGTAAACAAAGGAGTCCAATGGAGGAATTGCAGGCTGGAATTTAGGGATTGTGGCCTTTGCAGACCATTTACATACACACAAACCTTTATAACACACTACAGGAAAGGGAAACCCCACAAAAAATGAAAGGGCCCCTTTAAGAAGCTTGAGGAATCAGAGATACGTTCAACTTATAGTTTATTGGAAAACCAACATATAGCTCATGTTTGCACTGCGATGTCTTGGTGCTTGTTTCCCCTTGACTACAGCTGGATGGTTTCATCCGATGACTGCAATGAGGCCGTTTCTCAATGTCGAGTATATCTGCTGCAGAGCCACTATTTCAAGTATACTACGTCATCGAGTGGCGCCGAATGCTGGGCATTTAACATGCATTCAAACAGTCCTTCGGCGCCACTCGATGACGTATACTTGAAATAGTGGCACTGCAGCAGGTGTACTCGACATTGAGAAACGGCCAGTATCTTCAGTTTTCTGCACACATTTCCTCTCACGCCCACTTTCCATCCTTTGTGAGGACCGAAAGGATGTTTACGTTGCCTTAGAAACGTCTGGGAAAAGTGCTTAATAATATGCATTTGTGTTTTTCTGAAAGGATCCTGTCCGACATGAGTGACAGCAACAGGAATCCAGTCTTCCTCTCTGCTCAGTGCTAATAGTAAAATAACAAAGCTGCCTTTGGCCTTCGAGTGAAATCCCCCAGTCACAAGTGCTGCTTGCACGCAAGGAAATACATTTAACAATTGAGACGGATACAATTATTCTTCAAAAAGTAAAGAAAAACACTGTAGATACAGACACTGTTCAATCCTAAAGTACTGAATAAACAGTATACACTTTAAATTATCAATCGGCTCAAAATACAGACAATAAGTAGCCGGACAACAGTCACATTTTTAACCAGCAGGCACGGTGAACCAAAATGGGTATATATTTTTTGTAGAAAAAACATTGAAGTAAAATTTGAATATATAGACAACACAGGTTTGGCATTTCTAACACGTGAAACCTTCAAAGACATACTGATTAAGCATGTGGAGAGTGAATGTGTGTAGAAATGTAGACTGTGAGATCCTCAGTTTAGTTTGGCACAGATTGAATGTGTGACAATAAGCATGGATTGGCACAAGTGCATTATAACTTATTTCTTGTTATATTGTTGACTATAGTTACTCCATAGATGTGCATCTTTTTACTGTTGGTTTGTATAAGTTGTTGTTTATTTTAAATGTTTTCTCTCTACTCAATATCACTTCCCTATCCAGTTATCTTCGAACTTCTTAAAATCAGACCACCAGAGGGCACAATTTATCACATTTAAAGCAGATTTGAGGACATCAACCTTATAAAACACTGTCTTTAACAGTCAGACACCTCTTCAGTTGAACATTAGTGTTCCTTGTTTAAAGCTTCTTGTTAATAACCTTAAGAGCCACATGTCAGTAACCCATCAGTCCAGTTTCCCTCCTTGAGGTGTTGGATCCTCTGGAGTTAGAGTCAGGCTCTGGGACTCCTGCACTGCTGCTTGGCCCTCCTGGCAGCCAGCAGCAGCAGGACCCCGGTGAGCAGCTCCAGGCCGTAGGAGAGCCAGGCCAGACCCAGAGACCAGCCGAAGGAGGTGTGGACGTGGGCCAGACCCTCCGCCCCCACCAGCCTCTCCGTCTCCGCCAGAGCCTGGTAGGAGTAGATCATGTAGAGACTCACTCCACACAGGGTCATCAGACCTGCACAGAGACACACATACAGAGAAAATTAAGACTTAAAACAGTGCTGGGTTTGACTTACTCATCATTTTGGCCATTTGTTTATTGAAAAAACGTAAGAAATTAGTTCTCCCAAAAAAGAAAGACTATTAAAAGGATAGTTCACCCTACATCAAAAACATACCTGTATTGCTTTTTGTCAATCTGTATTGTGCACGTGTTGGCTACTGACTGGTAAAGATATCTGCCTTGTCTTGAATATAATGGAACTAGATGGTGCTCAGGTTTTGGTGCTCAAAGTCCCAAAAAAACACATTTGAAAAACTCAACAAAAATGTCTCTTTCCAGAAATCATGACACTGTTCATGTAGGAACTATTTTCTGTCTACAGAACAACACCTGCCAACCACGTCACTGTGCAGAGGGAAGCCTTTTTCATGGATTTGAGGCTTGTGAAAGCTCAAGTTATAAAATTGGAGTTCATTCGGTTCACTTCTTAAGTACCTGCACGCTTCTTCTCCATAGGGATCCCGTTTGTGGGTGTTGTTCGAGATAAAATAGTCCCTTAATGAAACTGGTCACAACAAGGTCTGTGGATTATTTTAACTCAGTCATGAATTCTAGAAACATACATCACTGTTGATCTTTCTTTCTTTCTTTCCATCTCTTTGGATTATTTTTGTTTGGCACCACAACCCATCCACCCAAGAGAAGGCAGACAACATTTTGTAATATTTTTGGGTGAAACAGATAGCAACAAGGTCTGTGGATTATCTTTAGTTACATAATAAAGATTGCTTGAAAGAGACATTGCTGTTAAATGTTGTTTGTTGGCGCTTTTAGCACCAACTTCCATCGTTTCCATTATCTTCGATACACTTCTCTGCCTTTTCTCCAGCTCACAGCGACTGACACCAAAACCATCCTGATGGTCAGAGGGAGAATACCAATTTTTGATTTGGGGATAAATTGTCCCTTTAAGGCAATGTTCAAGCTGGCATTGTACTCCAGCAAATTATAAAGCGGATATTTGTACCAGTCAGAGCTGCGTGCTGAGAGCTTATCAATTAAACCCACAATAACATGCTGCCATTAGCTTCCCAAAATCTCATTTTGTGACAGACAGGAAATATAATGACGTTCGTGCTGACTGCTTACTCAACATCCTGCTCATCAGAGACTTGATTCAGACACGCACAAAGCCATACTGTCCTCACCACTTTCATAGTGTTGCTATTGGAAACCCTTTTAGTTTTTAACGACTTGCTACTGGTTTTAAGGGGATGCAAGTGGAGCGCAGAGGCTACCCAGGGTGGGACTAATAATCCTTTTATTACGATTACACCCCAAGGTGCTTCTAGCTCAGAGAACAAGGAGGAAGCTGCATCTGAGGTCTCATTTCTATGCAGAGAAACACAGACACAGAAACTGCCTCTCGTTGTACAGACAGGACAACTAAAGGGATTTAAGCCATTTGTGGGAAGATGTTATCAGAAAACATTTTGGTAATTGATTGAAAGATTGTGCCGATTTTGTATCTTTGTATTTTTATGCTTGATTTTCAATCGTTTTCTGACTGTTTTTACTGAGGTATTGCTCGATGTATCCGTCTGCCTGTCTACTTCTTTGGTCCAGGCTACCAAACCATTACGAATATTGGATGGATTGACATGACATTTTAAATTAGACATTCATGTTGTCCAGAGGATAAATCCTTAGTACTTCGGTCACCCCCTGACTTTTAATGCAAGAGGTATGCATGTGGGTTCAAAGTGAAATACATCAACAAGTATTACATGGATTGAAATGACATTTTGTTGCATGTTAACATTGATGTTTAATAATACTTTTTGGAGATGTCCCTCTTTTCCTCTAATATCATCATCATCAGGTCAACATCTTTAGTTGTCCAATTCTTGAAATGATCCATAAAAATAATAAATGAATGTACTTATGCTTTTGTGTTTATTGTATTTTTGTAACCCTAACCAACAATTTCCTTCGGGATGAATACAGTCTTATCTTATCTTACTTTGTTTATAGTGGCTATTAGCAAAAGTTAGCTTTACAGAGACAACAGACGGCATGATAACAGAAACGTGTGCTGTTTAGCTACACAACATGACATCACATCCTGTTCTGGTTTGAACATGACTTGGTTAATGTTCTCATTTCCAGAGGGAACCTTAACTTCCTCAGAATATGAATTGAGAGGAAGAGGAAGTGGAGAGGAGGCAGAGGAACGGCCCTGCAGGGAATCAGGCAAATACCCATCAGGCTGTTTAATGCTTGGAGAGGAAAGAAGCCGCAACATTAGAACAAAGCAATTAAAAGATCATTTACATGTTATATTGATACACATTTATGTGTGTATACTGTATATACGCTTGGGGAGTTACAGCTAACAGGGAAACATTTTTTTAAGGGGAAAAGAGGAACACCATTATCGTTCAGTGCCAGCTGTTCATTCTGAAATACTGTCACTAGGAGATCAGATTAGATTAGAGAAGCATTTACAGATAAATGAAAGGCTTTCTTCATTCTTTTTAAATGCAGTAAGTTCACAGCTGGTTTGTTAAAGGGGCCCTATCATGTTTTAAGAGGTGTTCCCTTTGCTGTAGTGTGTTATTTAGGTTTGTGTGCATGTAAATGGTCTGCAAAGGCTGAAATCCCAAAGCTCAACATGAACATTAAAGCATGGAAACATAGGGGTCACAGAAGGGGCACAAAATACAAATATGAACCTGAAAGTGAGCATGATAGGGCCCTTAAAACAACAATGTGTGCTAAATATGTTTTTACAGGTAATTAGTCATTTTAAGGAAATACAAATAGCTCTTCCAACCCTACATCCTGACTGATGGCACACTCGGTAAACACTGAGGTATTTCATTTCTATATAATTTAATTGATAATTGTATTTAACCTCTTCAGCCCTTTTGTCCCCAGCCTCCGGGTTAGGGTTAACTCTAACTGAATGTACTCTGACACAGCAACATCTATTATGATTCTGACACTTCTACAGCCAACTCACAGGTGAATCATTGCTTTGATAAAAAAGATTATTCATGTACCCCTTTTAGTTGTGAAGATATACTCATTTCTGAGCCTGAGGGTTAGGGCCCAGGGCTTAAGAGGTTAAGAGCAGAAGGGTGAAAAACAAAAAGGGCAAAGTCACTTTACAACGACTCCAGAAAACAAAGAAACACCCGTCTCGAAGCTGGGATATTTTAAAAGTCGGACAGTCAACAAGTTCACGAGTCAAGCCCAATCTAATTAAAGCCTGTATTCCCTCCCACACATCGCCATGTGCTGCTGATTACAGTGAGAATATAAAGGGTCTTTTTAAGTGTCAGCCATCACAAGGTCTTCTTTATCGAGGTCATAAGGGAAGAGCTCAGGCACTTCGTGTATGTGCTCACCAATAACCCGATTACTGTAAATACCCAGGTTAATATAATAGTGTTAACGTGCTTAACGGTAATCTAACTCTCACACATTTATATCATTGGTTTCTAGGTTAAATAATTATCAAGTTGGGTGTGTGGTTGCGAACAGCATCGGTTCCCAAACCTTTCTATCATTGAGTAAACAGACTAATGGCGCATTTCCACTGCAGGGCTTCGCCCGGCTTAGTACGGTATGGCTAGGCCTTGTTAGGCCTTGTTAGGCCAGGCTCACTTTATGCTGCGTTTCCATTGCAGTTTAGGAACTGGGGCAGTAACTATAGTAACGCAGTGTAGGCGGAGCCGTGATGTCATTTTCAATGCGAAACACAAAACCAACATCAGCCGTTAGCTGTTAGCACTCAGAGCTCACAGCTCCTCATATCTGTTCAGAAACTAGACAAAAGTTAAACAAGTACAAACCACAGACTGTCTGTGTCATGGAGAATTCAGTCGCTGGTTTATTTGTGTCTGTAGGCCGTTGTTGTGAGTGTGGACGGTCGGAGCATATACTGCGTTAGCTTAGCCGATCTCCATTCAGAAGACACGCATTTTAAAAGGTTGTTCGCCTGCCGTCTGTCTGCAGACTTGTTAAAGCATTAATTCATGGTTTTTACTAACCGGTATCAGTATGTTGTTACTTCGGCATCATTTTGAAACGTGTATTACAATTAAATCACGGTCAAATATATATTTTGTTGTAGTTGCCAGCGATTCTCTCACTAGTTTAGCATACTCAGCTCAACTCAGCCCGGTTGTTGGCCCGGAAAGAACCGCGATTATGGAGAGTCAGAAAACTGTGAAAAAGTACCCGCTAGCCGGAACTACGCCGAGTGGAAACGCAACCAAAAACGGGCCGGGCACGGCACGCTTAAACCGCGCTGTAGTGGAAATGCGCCATAAGTGACATATATTATGGAGATTTCATATTATATTTAATGTATTACAATAACAGTGGCAACTAATACAGAACAAATATTGAATGCGATAAACAACAAGGGGTTTGGACGAGTTTTAAAGCAGCATTCACTATGATTATAAAGTCACAGATCAGTTTTCTTATTAGTTTATGGATTTCTTAATAATAATATTAATAATAAACTTTATTTATACAGCACCTTTCATGCCAGATTAAGCCCAGAGTGCTTTACAGATACACAATAAAGATGGAGAAACATAATTGAACCCAGTTATAAACAAACAGAAAGAGTTATATCACAGAACCATAAAACCATAACACATGAACAGTGATACCAATAAAATAAATGCCCTCTCTTTATTGTTTTTTAAAGCATCATTTGACATAATTAACATTTTCTTCTCCTTTATGCTTGGTTATTATTATTTCACTTCTGTGGTTGTTTTGACTGCTTTATGGTATTATTATATATTTCTATTGAAGGACAGGGCTTGTTGAAAAGCAGCTATCTATATTATATATGTCTTTAAATTAAAATCCAAACTTCAAAGTAACATTTAATTGGGTTTTTTTTATTTAATGAATGGAATCAGGAAGCAACAGGTAAAAATAAATATCATTTGTCAATAACTACAAACTATGGTTCTCTTTTTTCATTTTTCATTCATGTTTTCCTGTTTATACTTCATGCCACGGACTCAAAACACACAAAAACTGAACAGCCTCGTTTGTAATTAGGCAACATTTGGAAGATGAGTAATCCAGCTCTATTTACTTAATTGCTCCAATCTGACAAGGACCCTAATTTACATCTTATAAGGTTCACATTAATTATTCTTAAATGGACTGTACTTAAATAGCACTTTGTCCAGTCTTTACGACCCCTCAAAGCGCTTTACATACTACATGTCATTCACCCATTCACACAGAGCAGTGTACCTTACTCTAGGACCTAACATTCACACAGATTCACACATCGTTGGCCATCGGGAGCAACTCAGGGTTAAGTATCTTGCCCAAGGATACATCGACATGTTGACTTAAAGGGTTTGTTTAGCTCTAAGCAGCATGTTCTCTCAGCTCTTTTAAATGTGTCTTAATGGATGCTGGTTTTCTCCGCTGTATCTCAAACACCTCGTGAATATTTCCAATCATGAAAGGTGTAACATCGTGCAGTTCAGATCATTTGAGGTTTTTGACATGTGCAGCAGTTACAAACCAAAACCTCCTTCGTGTTAGTATTTAGACAGGATCAATTACTTTTCAAAATAAATGTAAAAACCCAATCAGAAAGTGCTTTTGTCTGAATCTCAATTAACCCATGCATAGAGCACATTAACAGAGAATCTGATGTATGAAGAGACAGCTTTTTATAGTTCTGCATCTCAGCAGTGTCTGTGTTCCTGGCTTTCAAAAGAGAGGAGAAAATCACAGGATCAATAAAGACAATTTATTGGAAAATAAATTTTCTGTTGCTTATTTCACGTGTGAGAGCGTTGCATCAATTTAAAAAAAGAAATGTGATAGTGATTTTAACCACATGGCCAACTACCCTTTTTTAATGGACACATTTTAAGAGATTTAAAGTATTTCCCTTGTTGTTAAGTTGAAATCAGAGCAAATATTCCATAACCTACAAGTGTATGTTCCAGCATGTGCAGTCCATGTAAAGATGGCATTATTTAAAGTGCACCTATCATGCTATTTTTAGGCAATAGCATAGGTCTCAGATATATATCAATATATAAAAAACATGTCTATGAAGTGTTTTGCTCAAAATACCAAACAGATCACCCATTCTAGCCATGCCTCATATCCCTCTATTTCACTTCCTGTTTCAAAAGTGATGATTTTAAGTATAAAGCTTTAAAAATAAAATAATTGATACAAAATAAAAAAGGAGGGGGCTGAGCTCATGCGGGACCCAGCAGCTACCGTCTAAACTAAATACTGCCGTGATGAAACGCCATATCATGGATTATCAAGGATTATCTCTGAAACAGTATGGAGCTCAAAGGCTTTCTCTCTTGCCGGTTATACCACAAGGTGAGTTCCTTTTTATTTCCTGCTTCTTCACACACATGCTCTCCAGTACAGGTTAGCTCTGAGTGTTAGCGATGCTAATGTAAACACCGACCATGTTACGTCCAAAACAGTCGGGCATTGTTTCTGATAGCAACTTTCTGATAGGGCCGTGGGTCCACATTTCAGATATTACGTCATATCGGACGCAAATCTGGATCAGCTCCGTTGTACCCCCGTTTTTAGAGATTTGGGTACGGAGGAAAAGAGTCAGGGTTTTATTTTCTGACGCTGCGTGATTTCCCCGACACACCGGGGACACATCTTTATGTATCAAAAAGTGCATTTAGCATGATAGGTCCCCTTTAATATACAGAACATTAGAGAGACACACATTTTGATTGCCATTTTTTCTGATGCAAATCTACTTTGCCACATCTAAGAAAATGATGTACAATTTAAATTAAGTTGATTTAATTAGATAGATAGAATCAGAGGGATGAAACCCTCTTTAATGGTCACACATGCAGAGCACACAGCACACACAGTGAAATGTGTTCTCTGCTTTGAACCCATCCTACTACCAGGACCAGGAGTCTAGTACTAGGAGCAGTGGGCAGTATGCACTTTGGGAGCAAAATTAAGAAGTTAGAGAAAAGGAAAAGTGTGTGCTCTTCTTACCAATTTCTGATTAATAATGGTGTGCTCCTAATCCAATATACAGTAGCTAATCACACAAGTTGTATAGATAAACAAGATTACTTTGCTGTAAGCGGGGCCAAAGTTAACAGGGATTTTTTTCAGTAATGTAATTTAGTAAGTTGAAACTAATATACTGAAACAAATTTTAAGAAATAAAATAAAAACAACGTTTGGTTGCATAAATAATGCATTTATTACCCCAATCTTCTTTTAATGTTCTGTATCTTGGGCCAAAGCTAATAAACCATGTTAATTGTAACAAAGTAATGAAACAAACTCTGTTACTAAAAAACACATCAATAATGGTATTTTATGTTGCTTTTTTTTACATTATACTAAACTCAAAATGTTAAAATCTACATGAAATGTGCCCCTCTTATGAAATGAACAGCCACTGGTTGTGAGAGCATGGTGTTGTTTTTATGTATTTATTTCCGTTACACATCATGTTTCCATGTATTTCCAATGTGGAAAGAATGTTGGGACTTCCTTTGTAAATGAAAATGAGATTACAGCCACAGGCTTTAATGTGAAACACGGTCACTGTTCTGATTTAACATTCAAGGCCGTCATGAAACTGTGTATAGATATAGAAAACATAGAAAATAAAGACCTCTGTTACATCTCCCCACAGTCCAATAAAATCTCTCCTGAGTCCTAACCCATACGAGGAGTGAAGGAAGGCTTCTAACAACAACAAGACACACACACGCTTACACACACACGCTTACACACACACGCACACACACACACACACACACACACACACACGCACGCACGCACACACACACACACCTGCCCGTTCATGCATACTTAACCAATATGGCCAAATCAAACAGCCAATCAGTCTTTATTGTCATAACACACTCAGTCAGTTCGTTTGGCCTCATGAGGTCAATATAGAAGGTCCGTTTCACACAGCAGTGCACATAACGTGTTCCCGTCTGCACAAATTAACCATCATGGCCTTCTCTAATGCCAACTCCAGCCTTATATAGTCCAACAAACCCTGCACAGCTTTCTAGTTCTTCTATAAAACCAAACAGCGAGTTAAATACCGAATGAAACACACCACATTGATCGTGACCGAGTTCTAATCTCACCAAAAAAACAAGCATAAATACATCTTTCCTGTGCTCCTTTAATCTGATTTCTGAGTATTCTGCCTCTGTTCTTCTTACAAAGGGACTTAAATATGACATATACGTGTCATTATCTATTATTTAACTGTGTTGCAGTTAAACTATGCTTTGATTTAAAGGTTTTTTGGCATGAAAAAGCCCAAATAAGGATAATTGTTCAAATCCTTATTGCATTCAGAGTACTTCTCATGCACTGGTCTCATTGTCACACTGCATGTATGTCAGGAAAATGCTGTGTGGAAAAGGTGTGAGAGCGTTGCTACAGAAACACTTCCGAGGCATCGTGTTCCCTGCACAGTGCCATTTGAGAGCAAAGATCATTAACAATGTGTGTCGCAACAATTGGCTCCTTTATACCGGCACATAATGGCTGCGGCTTTATTTAACGCTGCGGTAAATGATCCAAAGCAGAATGACTCTCTTTCTTGCACTTAATGTGATATATTGTGTCATTTTTTATTAACACCATCTCTTCCACAATGTGTCATTTCAATAGTTGGGCCATATGAAAGCAGCACTGTCTTCCAGATAAAAAGAGAATCCCAGGCGCAGTATTTGAGAGAGAGCTTTGTCCACACTGTTCACATGGGGGACTTCCTGCTCTAGCTTCTGAAGCTCTTTGATGTCGTGGCAGCAGTAATAGTAGTAATAGTAGCTGTGATTCATCTTGAGTGCAAAGCCTTGCGGTTTTTTTAATTTAATTGCTCTATCTGGAATTGATGGCAAAATATCTCAGCGGGGGCACGAAACACATCTGCAGATTTGGGAGCCAGTCATGGAAGAAGTAGATCTAGATAGTACAATTAGAAATATTAAATTGTAAAAAAAAAACTCCATTACAAGTATAGTCCAGCGTTCATAGTCTGATTAATGTTTGAGTACAAAACTATTTTATTTAAATACACAAAAATAAGAGCATTTGTTATGCATTATGACTCATTACAGCGTCATCTATATTACTGGAATATGACTATTGATGCTTTATGTTCATCAATGCTTGTAAATGTGAAGCTAATTTGAATGACTATTCTGCTGCTGGATGTCTTACCCTATACTAATGTCACTGTTGATTTACATTCTGTGTTAACTCAAAACGAAATCTGTGAAGTAACTAAAGCGGTCAGATAAATGTAGTTGAGTCCTAAGTACAATATTAGCTTCCAAATTGTAGTGGAGTAGAAGTATTAAGAAGCATAACATGGAAAATATTAATACATGTAAGGACAGTCCTTGAGTAAATGTGGAGGAAACTGGAGCTGGACTCACTGCAGATGAAGAAGTAGGCGGCGGTGCCGGTGAGGAGGAGGGGGCTCTGGGCTAGAGAGCTGACCAGCCCACAGATCGCCCCGAAAAGCAGCAGCACCAGGCTGATGGGGAGCACCACCACGATGGCACCGTGCATACCTGCACACACACACATGCACACAAACAGGTGTATAATGAAGCATGTGTTGAGTTATGCATGTGTGGACAATGCAAGATCCTTATCGGTGATTATTTGAACCACAGGGTTTTATCCAAGACGGAGGCGGTTTGAAGAATTTTGGAAACACACTTTAACTTTGAATATGTTCTACAGAGGCCCTAACTAAGTACATATTGCATGCATACAACTGGGACATACTACAAGACAACAAGCCATCCAATGCACCTTAAAGTTAGATTGTGTTGCTCATATATCAGCTGTGCGAAGGACTGTGTGTAAGAATAGCCAACATATTAGGACATAATACTTTTCATTCCTGGCGTAATACATGTATAGTGTGATTATTGGAACCAAGAGATATTGTTGCATTCAAGAAAACATTACAGGATTTCAAATTGCATAGAAGTACAGTACAAGTAGCCTACATACCCATGCATCTCTGCTCATGTGTTTTTCATGAATTCTTCATTTCAATCTCACTGTGAATGACTTATTAGTGTTTCAATTAAACATTATTCAGATGAAGGAGACTCACTCAGCATGTGCAGCTCAGTCTCAGAGTATCTGGACTCGTCAGCTGTGAAAGAGTCAATGGAGTCTACGTTCTTCCTCACCTGCAGTCCCAATAAAAAAGCACTTCAGTCATATACATATTGTCCAATTTACTCCATCACTAGAAAGCCTGAAACAAATACATTGGAGTCCGACAGAGATAAGGAAAATGGTTGTCATTAAATTATATTTCACCCACTCATGCTCCACAATATAGCAGCACTAATGTCAACAACAAAAAGAGAGTTATTACCTTCGTTGATGCTCCACAGTCCCGAGTGGGAGCTCATGTCCTCAAAGTCACTCACATTCGTGGGATTCATCTCTATGATGTACCAGTACTGCGTTCCGAGGGAAGTGGCCAGGAATGCGAAGCTCAGCAGCCCGCAGATTCCGGCTGTGATCACCAGAGAGCCGAGAGTCACCTTCATCCTCCGCAGGTGAGGATCACTTCACGCGTAAAAACGGTTACGGGATTAACTAGCGCGTAAAGCAGATGTTCTTTCAGTGGTGATCCAATCTTTTAATCGTCGAAGCGCAGTCCCCATATAATATAAAGGTTATCCAAAATGTGTTTCTGTCCGGGATAGATCTGCAGGACGGAGATGAACTAACCCCGGACTGAATGATGAAGTGAGAGAGATGCATGAACAACAGCTTCTTCTTCTCTGGGAGGGACTTGATTTATCAGGAGGCGCACACATTTAAGCAAGACAATCATAAGGGAATATGTGGAGACATTAGTCAGCAGGTTTACTTAAAAAAGCTATTCCGTTACACTTACTTATTAGTAACCTAGTCTAAGTATGACAATATCATAGTAGTGTAACCTGATGATGTTCCTATGCTTTCCAAGCTTGCGGTATCATGTAATTATAAAGGAAACGTATTTGTAAAAACGTATATTGAGTTGTTAAACGAGCATCACTGGACGGATTAAATTCAATAATATCATATTTTAACAGTAAATATTACTTAAAATAAAGCCAGACCTTTTTATTGAGTGTATAGCTTTTCCTCTTGCCAGTTTCACAACCATGCTCAGACGCACCAGATGGCTCATTTCAGTATTTAACATAAACAAGTTTTTGTCAAACCTATATCGAACCAGGAATAACCCCCAGTGAGATAATACATACATCAGGGTTCATACACTTTTTCACCAATAATTTTCCATGACCCAAAAAATTACTCTCAGCGGTACCACTAAAAATTGTTTATTTTAATATGGAACAGGAAAAGAAGGTCTGTATATTAAACATGTTGTGCCTATCTTAACAAATCCAATAGTAGGCTTACTAGCTTCTACACGCTAAAGCAACTCAAATCTCTCCGCAAGCAAAATACCTCGACAGTTAAATGCCATTTTACGCTTCATTACTATACGATACAGTATTTATCATTATAGTATTACTATTTTGTCGATTAGATAAAATATAAATTCTATTTGATGCAACTTTAGTTACATTTCCATGACTTTTCCCAAACTTTGGGAAAAATATTGTTTTCCATAACTTTTCCAGGGCCTGGAATTAGCTTTTTGAATTTCCATGACTTTTCCAGGTTTTTAATGACCGTAAGAACCTTGATACATAAATGAAGGTAGAAAGAACATGTTTATTGATTAAAAACTAATAAAAAAAGACTACATAAAATATGACAGTTACAAAGAAGACATAAAGGAATCTCGGATATCAATCAAGTCAGTCAGCCAGCTACAACTAATCTTCTCATTCATCTGCATCCGTCATCGTGTCACTCTTCCACTATGGCCGTCTTAATGATATCTGCTCGTCTCTGTTTGGCTGCCGTTTCAAACTTGGTGATGTCGTCGTTACAGGATTTTATCTTTGAGGGAAGGAAATTAAATGTGGATAAGTAATTGTGTGCAGTTTTTAAAATGCGTAACAAAAAGTAAGGATTAAAGAAAAACAGATCGAAGAAGTACGTTGGCAGTAACATAGTTGTATCTAAAACGTACAATCTGGAACTTGTGCCTCTCCTTCTGTAGTTTGAAGAATTCCTCCACGTTCAGCTCTTCTATTTTCTTCTTCAAGGCGATGAACTGGCAGGCTGCCGAATGAGATTTGTGCTCCTTTCTGGCAACAAAAACAAAAATAGTTATGAGTTAAACTAATATTTCATCCATGGTTCTTCTCTGAGCAGTAAGTTTATTAAAGTGATCATCGTACTCTGGGTCATCGTCTGGCTCCCAGCCCTCCAGCTCTTTGAGGCAGAAGAAACACATGGCGATGTCCGGGCAGTTATCTGAAGGAGTGTGTATGAAGCCAGCTTTGGCCATCTGGGGAAACAATGGAAGAGACAGACCACATTATAATAAAGGAAAAGCTTTATTTAATGCTGAAATGACAAGTTGATTGCAAAATGAATGGTACTTTGAAAGTAACCATTTAACCTTACTTTAACTCTGCTGTTTTTTTACTTGCATTTAATAGACCCAATGATTGAAAATATGAGCTATTAATCCACCATTAAATGAATGGTTCGCTGAAGTATTCCAAATGTTAGTTGTTGGTTCCAAATGTTTAAATGTTTATTGTCGGTGAACCTGAAGGTCGATTAAACCCAGGTTATTTAATTCCATTATTAACATGTTTTTAACTTTAGCTACAGCTAGTTGTTGTTGTGTTAGCTGTTAGCATTGTCAGCAGGATCAACCGTTTTTACTCACGTTCTCCGGCGTACACGAACAGTTTTCTTCAAACGGCCACCCCTCGAAAGTTTTCAGTCTGTTCTCATAAAAATACATTTTGATGGAGTCTTCGCTAAACGGGTCCATTGTATAGTTAAAATAGATGTCAACTACTTTTGTTTCAACCAGGATGTTTCCAACAGCTACAGAGCGAAGGGTGATTTCAAATTTTGGCGAAGTTCGCTTCGACTGTTTTGATTGGTGGATTTCTTCTTCGTGGATCAACGTGAAAATAAATACACAGGTCCGCCACCCAGTGGTCAGTGTGAAGCACTTACCGTAAACTTTTACTGGAGCTGAACTTTAACAAAAAATAACTCTAAACATTACTTTTAAATAAATATATTTTGGAAGACATTTCTCCCACCTTCCATACATTCATAAATAAATGTGAATCCTACATCATCTTCACTTTTTGTATTATGAGAAACAATTGGATGACTTTTATGTTCAGGGTCTTTGTATACTTTGTTAGAAAAAGTGGTGGGGACAATTTCTCCAGATTAAATTCAGCAAAGCAGAAGACAAACGATGTCCCTCCCCTATGTGTTGAGCACCTTCATGAAAAAACAATGAATAGACCTCTGGACCACCAATGAACTATAAGTGTTATTGTGATGTGATTGAGTGAATTTGTACCTTTATGCACACAACGAGCACACAGGTATGGAAGAAAGAACATGACATGAGAAAAACAATGAATACATGCACAAATACAGGAAGAAATACAGGAATACAAAAGTACAAGAATAAATCAATAAATATGGAAAGAAATATAAATAAAAAAATAACACACATTTCACTGACATGTATATATTTATTAATGTATGTGTGCATGTTTCACACACTGTTGTTTTGCTTGGAAGCCTTGTATTCTGTGGATACGACAACACCACATTGTTATTTTTTGTGGTCTTCATTTATTCAAATGACTCATAGAATTGGCTTAAAAAACGTCATTATTTGTAATGTATTTTTGTTAGCATTTTACAGGTCGGAGTTGTTTTTATATTCAGCGCATTTTCTGAATAAACCTGAGAGTCTGCTAAAAAAACAAACATTAAAAACAAAATAAACGTCACATTTTTCATGGGTAATGTAGTTCTTTGCTCTCATTGGTCCAAAACGCGACGCGCGGAATTCTGTGAGGGGCTTCCCTTCCTCTATCAACAACCGGTTCAGGACTGGAGTACCTTGTCCATTTTACCAACATTTTACCCTTTATTATCACTCACTAAATCAACAGTGTCAACAGTACCTAGCGTTACAAATGCGGACTACAGTTTCTTCTTCGGTGGTGTGACCATGGACGGACGGTGTGCTGTGGAGACTTGTGCAGAGTTTGGCTTTGCAAGAACCTCGTGCACACCCAGGATCAGGTGTGGTTTTGGGACAGATGTGCTCCTCTGCACTGGAAGCGACGAGGCTTATGTTTTCAGTACTCAGGAGAGGAAACTCAAGGTAAATAACTCATGTACTTTCAGTGGTGGACAAAGTACTTAAACTTAAATAAAAGTAGCAATTTCCCTGCATTCAAAATGTCTTCAGTCAAAGAATAAGCGTCAAAATGTGCCTGAAGTACAATAAGTAGAAGTACTCATTCTGCACACTGTCCCATTAAAACATTGTATAATATTGTATATTTATTTATTGATGCATTAACGTGTTCATCAATGTGTGCAGCTGGTAAAGAATTAGCTTTTTTGTACCTTCATATTAGCTTGTGAATTTCCTTGAGGGATCAAAGCTATTTTAAACCTTTAAAAGTACACATAATACATTATTTTTTCGTTATGAATTAGACTATTAATCAGAATCTGTTTTCAAACAAATGTAGGTGAGTAAAAACAACGGAATTTGTCTCTGATGTGTAGTGAAGAAGCAGAAAATGGATATATCCACTCAAGTACAGTACTAAATAACTGTCCACCACCATATACTTTACACTGACAGGCGTACTTGCAAATCTAGATATCTAAAGATAACTTTACGTCCACATTTTCTGAGTTTGATTCTCTTATGATGTGTTTTTTCAGGCTGTCCTCCAGTGTCCTGATCCTGTGAGTGACCTTGTTGTGAGTCATGATAAGCAGCGCCTCTATGTAGCCTGTAGGAGCGGAGTCTATTGTGTCAGTTCAGAACTTCTGCTATCCAGGTATGGACCCACATACAATAACGGTGCTCCAATGTTACTGCAGCACAATAGTATGTTCCTTTAAATCAGGGCTTTAAGTGGGCTTCCCTCAGACAAAGTTAGGATAACCCCCAAATCAAATGGCCTCATGTTTATTTCATTGATCCCATAGAGACCCAATAGTCGACCCAAGATAGCCTAAGATTTTTTTCAATATTAGATTTCATTTAGCTGATGCTTTTATCCAAACAACGTACAAAAAGGGTAGTAAACCATCAGGATACACACTATCAAGAATACTCTTCAAATAAGCCAAACCTTTAAAAGTCTTGCATATAAATATGTTGTTTTTGTTGCATTGTTTTGACCATCTATAACTTCAGACTACACAAAATAAATAAAAATGTCGCTCATAAGGCATTTAATAGTCTCTCACTCAAGTTAGAGAACAGTACATCTCCACAAACCTCTGTATCTTTTAAACATGTCTTTAATTCAATCTCACACATTTGGGCTACTTTATGTGATCTTCTTTTGTTTCACTCAGCCTCCTATAAAATAATATCCAGCCCCCCTCTGGGAAAGGCCTGCCTCCCACTATAAAAACCTCTCTTCTAGTTCACAGATAATCCATATGTTCTATATCGTGTTCAATTAAATCCTTTCAATGCCTCTTAAATACATGACCCCCCCCCCCCCCCCCCCCCCCGCAGGGTTAAAGGCTCCCCAGCTGATGCTTCCTCTGGTCCATCTGAGCTGAAGATCTCCTCTGAGTCTCTGGTCATTGCAGAGGAAGGAGTGTTATCGCTGCTCCTTGTCGGCTCCGTGCTTGTGACCCTTTCCCAAAGAGACGCATCCTGGATGTTGGCTCTGTACAAATCCTCAAACTACGAGAAGCTCAGCTCTTTCAGTCAGGTCTCAGGAGATGTAAACAGTGAGGAAACAAAAACAGAAATAAGAAGAAGTCCGGTGCTGATTTGTGTTCACTCAAGGGATGCAACACCATCGTCCTCCTCCTCTAATTCCTCATCAGATGAAGCTCCAAGTCAGGGCCATTTTCACCTCGATCCATTCCTCTTCAAACTTCTTTTTGGGGTCGATATCGCCCTCGCCAAATCCCCCGTTATCCTGTGTGGCCTTCCAGACGGGTGCGTGTGTTTCGTCCCTCTGCTTCTCCCAGGATCGAGGCTCCGAGTCCTGCACAGCCTGGAGCAGCCCGTCGTATTTGTCGGATCATCGGGTCCAGGACGGTGTTTGGTGGCAGTGGGTGAACTGGGGAGGGTGGTGCTGATGAAAGCCGACAAAGGAGGGTCAGCAGAGGGGAGAGGGAACGTTTTGATTGAGGGGTGTGTACCGGGGCCTGTGGTGTGTGGCTGTGTGGATAAAAACATTGTTTACTACAGCACGGGGTCAGACCTGCTGCTGCTGGATATATCAGAGGGGAAATCTGGAGAGGAAGGCCAAGGAAAGGATGAGGAAACACGCAGAAAGATGGACGCTGCCCTCCAAAGCCCCACCAGTTTAAATGTGTGTCGAGTCGTCGCTTTGGCCCCGCCGACATGCAACACTGCAGGTGAACAGGCCTTTCATTCAAAGTGTGTCAACCAATTACCAATGTCTCTCGGTTGAAATGAAAATCGCGTGTTAAGCATTAGATATTTTATGGTTTCGTTAGGTGTCACATTTTGAACTGAGGCTCAACAACTCACAAAACTCCCAGTATCTTTTCACAGAGACGTGACTTGAAATAATTCATGAGAAAAGAATGGAGACATACATTTCACAGTTTTTGATTTGCGGTCTCTGCATGAGAGTTGACTTTCCACACAGAACATTCTTGAATTAAAGCGGAAAAATTAAGGCTTTGAAGGTGTTTGGAAATAGACTTTCATCTTTGAAATGTAAGTGCTTTTAATTCTGCCATCACTGTTACAGCACAGTTGAGAAGTCTTCACGCATTCAAGGCTGCCATTTGTCATTGTAAAAATGCTCAGTGTTGTAAAATAAATAACCTTGATGTGTGTCTCAAACTATGTTTTTGCCAAATCACGAGGGTCCATGACTTTGTTGAAAGCCATTCATAAAAGACCTTGGATGTATTGTTTAAGAAGGCGTAGGAACCCTTCACACAGTAGTAAAAGAAAAGCAGTGATAATGTCTTGAACCAGAAAATGTATCTTTACACTGTTACATTTAACATTGATTAAATATGACCCTTCTCTCCATTCAACCTGTGACTCTAACCTGTGTATTTTTGCCTTATAGCTCCAGGTGTAGTGGAGCTGCTGGGTCTGTCTGTCAGAGGGCAGCTGCAGAGGATGCGTCTCCCTGTGAGGACAGAGGACAGCAGATTGTCCTCGGGGTCAGACTCTCAGGTGGGCCGCAGCGTCAGGGACCTGCTGTCCTCCATCGGGGACGTCTGTGAAAGGTGAACCCAACACAATAAACATTTATATTAGTCATAGCATGTAACTTTTCTGCATTCAAATGTCTAAGAACTACTGGATGTCTGTTTGTATTTGATTGAGTTGTGTACGTACATTATACCAAAACCATAGAAATCCACATTTCCATGTTTCATTTGTTCTCCGGTAATAGCAACATAGCTTCGGGGACAGAGCCTTCTCTGTGGCAGCCCCGAAGCTCTGGAACTCCCTCCCCCAAGACCTCCGTGAGTCTGATTCCCTCACCCTGTTCCAGTCCCGTCTCGAAACCCACCTCTTCAACTCTGCTTATCCTTAAACCCGCCCCTCCCCCCTCTGAACCAACATCCTCCTGACTGCTTTTCTGTTTTTGTTTTGTTTTTTGTTTTTGTTTTGTTTTTTGTTTTTGTTTGTTTTTTTGTTCTTGTTTTGTTTGTCGACCTGACTCATAATGTAAAGCGTCTTTGGGTCTAGAAAAGCGCTATATAAATCCCATTTATTATTATTATTATTATATCCCCTTATGTCAATGTTCTGATTGTATAACAGAAATGTCATAATGGCACTTTTTAACCAGTTTTGGCACTTTTTAAATTTCGGTCGTTCTCTATTTTCTATTTTAAGCAAGGGTCGGATTTAAGCCATCAAACTTCTGGATATTCAGTCAGAAAAACCAAAACATAACCTTAAATCTGCTTTATTTACAACAAAGAGAGCTTTGTGGATAGTTAGTGAATTATGGAAATGGTGGCGATGACAACCATGATCCCACTACTTCACGAAACATCCAAACTCTGCCTATTGTTATTGTTTTGATTGAGAAACCCCGAGTGGCAAATAAATGACTTGATGTACCTTTTTAATATTATCTTTCTGTTCATGTAAATATCATTTTCCTTCCTCTCCTTTTAGAGCATCTGTGCTGAAAACATCCATCAAATCCAAAAACCAGATTCTCCAGCACCTGAATCAAGTGCTCAACATCAGCTTCCTGTTGATGGCAGGTGCAAACGGTGCAGAGCCTCCTCCCCTCCAGGAGAATCCAATCAGATGTCGAGCTTCAACCAGTTGGAGCAGATTGCTTCAGGAAGACTCCCTGACCCTCACGTGTGTCCTGGATAACTCCAGTGCTTATGTTTTGGAGCGAGGCTGGACATTAAGCATCACTGTGTTTCCTCTGTGTCCTCCTCCCAGTGCAGGAGGAGAAAACCTCTCCGCAAACTTTTCATTCCCGTTCCAAAGCCTCCATCCAGGCGAGACGTTAGACGTGTCTTTGCCTCTAGCAGCTGCAGGCGAATCATCCTTCCCCGTGACAGTGAGCTGCTCCCTCCTCTTCTCCCTCGCCAGCCTCCTGGGAGAGGAAGCTGCAAACCTTCCCGCTCTGCAGAGCAGCTGCATCAGTTTGCCCCTGAACACCCTGACAGTGGATTGGCTGCACGCCCTGCAGGTGAGCAGCCCTAAAGCCGTCCAGGAAAAGATCACACCTCATGCGACAGATGCCATTGAAGCTTTTCTAAGATCACATCGAATAAGGTGCGGTGGGAACGCAGAGGGAGGAGGAGAAGGTGGATTAAAGTATTCAGCAAGTGTACGGGTGTCTGCAGAGTTACTGAGGGACACACTTATGGTGGTAAAAAGCTCACATTTAGACCCTGCAGGGACAAAGACGGCTCCTGAGAATGTGTGCCTTTCTCTGCTGGAGTGGCTGCTGTCTGAAGGTCCTGGAGGAGTGACGACGGGACAAAAAGGAGACCAAATCCCGATGAGGGGATCAGTGGTGCACGCACAGAGTCTAAACAGACATGCTGTCAAACTGACTGCCAAAGAGGTAAAGAATAATCTGATAATATATTCACAAAGGTACATCTTGTGTGCATTTATGATTAACAGTGCTTTGTTCTCCAGGTGAATGTAGGGGTGGAGGAGTCCCTGAACACGGTGGAGGTTCAGGTTCACAGCTCGTCTATAGCAGCGGTGTGTGGACTGCACCACGCTGTGCTGCGGCGAGTACAGGTACACACACACACACACACACACACACACACACACACACACACACACACACACACACACACACACACACACACACACACACACACACACACACACACACACACACACACACACACACACTTCTTTCCAGAGTTTTCTTTTGTCTGACGTTTGCAGGCACTTAAATGTTAAGTATTTATGTACACCCACTACTTATTGCAGACGGGTGCGTAGGAGTCTTGAGACGCTTCACCAGATGAAGGTCTTGGGGCTAAAAACTCTGAGTAAGCACAACATTGTTATTGCAAGTAAACATCAGTGTGCAGAAATGTTCTCTTCCCTTGGCTACACATCTATCTAAATCATTTTGCCATCTACATATTTGACTTATAGTCATTGGCACTATTTTCTGTATTTTTGAATCTGAGAGTGAGCAAACATGTTAGTTTTGGCGTTGCAAATTTGGATATTATGATGGAGGGACGTTAATCATTCCCTTACACAGTCACGACGTATATTATAACAATATTAACAATAACTTTGTTGTTCCTTAACACAGACTCTGCTGCAGAGAGCTCCAGAGAGAGCCGCGTCCACAAAGAGGGTCCAGAGTTTGGGGTTAAGAGAGGCGCTGCGGCGGGCCGAGGTACCTCACGTTCTCCCTTCCAGCTACATTTTCTACAGTTGGGTTTAAATCCAAAGTATCTTGTTGATTTGAAACCTTCCTTTGTCCCCCTCCTCTCCTCTCAGCACCTGCTGCAGCAGATCCAGCAAAGTCGAGTGTCAGGGGTCTTCAGTGGGGGGGCGTCCACGGAGCAGATGAGCCGAACGCTTCTCGACGTTTACCGAGAACTCAGAGAAAACCCTCTACTCATAATCTAACACTTCCTGCCCTCGGCTCGGTCCAGTGCTCTGTAACCCGTCTTTGCAGCAGATGCATGAAGAACAATTATCAGAAATGTCATTGCTATTGTAAACGCACTTTGGCATCAATATCAATTCTGTTTCCGTTTAATATTCTACACAAAGAAAGATTTACTATAGATTCCCTTGAGCTTTAAAAAAATAAAAGATAAACCTCGTGTTTTTTATATATCATTCATCGCGTTACCGATATTTTCTGATGAATGGATATACAAATGTCTCTCTTTGGTATGTCAACAAAAGGAAACAAACATTTCAAAGCTAGCTTTATCAAATGTGCAGATATCTGTTCGTAAAAATGTTTTGGGATATTGCCTTTTTTGCGTATTAAATATAACATCTCAGGAAACTTGTAATACAAAAAAAGATAGTTTTAATGTGTGAGTTTTAAAGGAACTGGGGAAGTTGAATTGAGATTGATATTAATTAACGTTTTAACCCCCACTCACCTGCAGTGCCTTTCTTCAAGGAGAGAAATTCAACATGTTCCTTTAACACGGCACCAATTCGCTTTGATGGAATAAAAACAAGAGTGAGTGAGACACCTGAGAAAGAGAAGTGGCATCCACAGCTCCTTCACATTTTTTATAGACATCATAACTATTCTAGGGATTGAACCTGAAGTGTTCTTGTGGTGGAAAACCTCCATTAAAACTCAGGACTGCTGCGTGTCTGTGCAATTAAACCAGAGGGTGAAAGCTTGAGGTGGGCGAGGATCCTCACATCACCTATAGAAAGACCTTCAGTAATGAATCTGACCTTTACTCTGACATGTGCCAAAGACATGCAACATCACTGTTTTAAAGGACATTTTATTTTTGTTAAAAGCTCTTTATGTAAAGCAACTAGTAGGGCTGGGAATTGCCCAATAAAGGACTTCAAGTTCTACGTCCTGATAAGAAATGTGACATTACTAAAACAAAACCTAACCCGCCGCCATACAGGTGTACTCTCAGTAAATGTAGATAAATGAGACGGGGACAAATGCAAAATCCACGCCTTTTCGTCGCAGCCTCAGACAACAATGCTATTGACTGTATTGATTAGTATACAGTACTTGTGATGTGCTGCAACCCATTTTCCCCTTGGGGACAAATAAACGAATACTACTACTACTAGAATGTTTGTCTCGAATTACACTTGTATTTAAGTTCCTAAGCTTGATGGTGTCTTGCATATCTGTTTTTTAAGGTGGCCGACAGGGGCAAACAAGCCGAAAAAGTTACATTAGAAAAACCTCGCTGCTTTTCCCGTTTGATTTTTTTTTCATGGCTCTGTTGTTTAAGTTATATTGATAAGCATTTTTTTTTTTTTTTTTTTTTTTTTTTTTTGGTTTCGCCGGTGTGGGCATGTGCGGGTGGAGGGAGGGGGGAGTGTAGTTATTGTACTGTGATATTACAATATAAATGAAATGGCATCAATTACTGTACTCTATAATGAAATAAAAAGACTTGAAAAAAATGAAAAACCTCGCTGCAGTTTCAAAAGCGATGCAAATGTAAAAACGCTGTCTGCATCACTTTTTATTGTCCTGGTTTCCGTTGTGTTAAAGTTCTTGGAGTGCTTTCGGCCACCATAGTTTTACCACTGTGCTGTCAATAATATCACACCTGTAAGGAGAGGGAGACAGTTTGGGAACATAAAGACAAGGAGAAAAGAAGGTTTTGGTTTGACATCTTCAGGGGTTGAAGAACATTGAGAAGTCTACTTGTCTTTATTGAAAGGAGGATTTTATTTCTAAAGATGGAGATGTTAGATTGGACAAAAATAGATCTTGCATCGCATGCTCTTTGGAAAAAATCTTAAGGAACAACACAAAAACTCTAAAGTTCATTCACACTCATGCTGCTGTTTGATCCGAAGCATTGTTCACGTCATCAGGACTTCTCTTGGTTCTTGTTCTCACACTCTCCTGTGATGTGAGGGTTTGACTTCTTTGTAACAGGAAGCTGGAATATGTGCGATTAATTCAGTACAAGTTGCACCTCGTCTCTGGTGCGTAAATGTCTTCCACCTTAAAGTGTCACAGACCTTTAGACTCTTGACGTCATACTGATGATGTAATGTTTTAATGTTTTAATACTCCCACAGGGCCGAGCTGCTCAGGCTGAGTCCGTCTCCCTTCAGCGTTCCTCCCTGGTCTCCTCGCAGGTATTTTCTGTTCTTCCCCCGGATGGCCAGGCGGCCGTGCTCCAGCAGCTCCACAGTGAAATCCTCAGGAACTTCGCCGTCTGAACACACCAGCCCGGAGCTGTTCACGTACCAGAACCGACCGTCCACTCCTGCAGGTTTGAACACAAGAACCAGTGAATGAGAGTGGAGCAACAGAATCAGTCTGTCTTTATCTTATTCAATTTGACATGTGCATAGTTAACTTGTTTCTCAATTTACTTGCATATTGGGTGACTTGCACCATTGTCTTACACTATTTTATTTCTATTTTTCCCTTCACGTCTACTGTACTTCTTCCTTTACTACTTCTATTTTTTGTAGGAGCCTTGGATGTAAGACTTTCATTGCCAAAACTAGGCTATAGTAGCTATTATGCATTTCAAAATAAAGCCTTTGAATCTTTGAGAAAAACCTTATTTACCTCAGGGGGAAAGTTGGATTTTATATCAGTTGCTCCGTTTTAGAATAACATGAAATGTGTAAAAAATATGCACATTGCATTACCATAACATTACATATGTAAAAATGCTTAAAAAACAGATTAAAGCTCTTAATATACAGTCTAACGATCAAAAGTTCCAGTTAACACAGGGTGGGTTATTGCAATGGTAATTTTTGCAGGTGAAGTATTCCTTTAATCCTCATGTTGAGTGTGTGCCCCCTGACCTCTGATGTGGTACGCCCCGTTGCTGAACTGCAGGCTGAAGATGTCGTAGACGGACCGGCTACCGTCCAGCAGGTTGGAGTTCTTGTGGTGACAGATGAAGCCGTTCTCTCCTCTCAGGATCAGCATCGGCCTGTTGATCAGTTTCAACGTCAGTTGCTCGTCCTCGCCTGTCAGAAGATGAGAGGAAAGTAATGGGTAAACTAAATATTGCAAACTTACTTTTCCGTTGTTTAATTCTGTACGTATTCCACAAAGTCTGGAGATCATTACTGATGCCAAAACATCCCCCTTAGTTAAGAAAGTGCCATAAAAAGTTACTTATTTTTCCGGTGCAGCAGTTAAAAATCCAACTCGTAGCAACAGATCACATCAATTTTTATGGCACAGTTATTCTCAAAATGTCTTAATTTTCACAAGACAACTTACAAATGTTCTTATTTCAACATCATTTTCACATCAGAGCAGCCAGAGAGAGTATTGGTGAAGAGTTGTAATGTTTATTAAAAACGTCTCTCACCTATGGAGTCACTGACAGCCAGCAGCTGGCCGTTCTTCTTGGTGCAGATGTATTTCCCATTGTTAGCTTTTAGTGCCACCTTGTGGCCGAGCCACTCCACTGAAAACATGCTGGTAGCTGACCTGCACATCACAGGACATTTTTGTAATGCTTTAACAGAAAATATTTTTGGTTTGTAAAAAAAAGTGTAAAGCAACTAGTAAGATTAAAGAAAAAAACTATATCAGTGGTCAGTTTTCAACATTTCCACACAAAACAACTCACCTAAAACGGCGCAGGTCTTCCATATTTAATTCAGATTATTTACTTTATTTAAAGAAAATATTTGCTTTTTTAAAATGATTCTATATTCATGTTATTTTTACTAATTTTTATATAATTTGTTCATGTTTATTGTATTTTTCCTCTACTCTATATTTATTTTTTCTTGATTTTAAATTTGTATTTTTTACTTTGAATTAGGGTTATGGGTTTGTTTATGTTCTGAACCAACCTATGGAACCAACACACCAAAGCAGTCACTCACACTTCAGTGGCTGAGCTCTGGATGCCTCCGTGGGCCACCAGGTCCCAGTAGTTCCCATGGCTGGTGCAGAACGTGCACTTCCTGGTTTCTTTGTCGATCTCCATCTGAAACGTCTCCATGTCCGTCTCGTCCTCCTGATTGGCTGCAAGGCTTACTCCTGAGAGGGGCAGAGGAAGAATGTGCTGTCAAAATTAAATACCATTAAAGCTTGAGAAGTCTGGAGCAATCCATCATAGCTGCTCACAATTGTTTGCTCAATTGTTTTGCCATGTTGTATTCCTATATGTGGATTTACTGTTGTGATAGGGGAGGCGTGTGGCGCAGTGGGCTAGTGCGTTGGTGTTCGGATCAGGGGAGCACAGGTTCAAACCCCACTGCAGTCAGCATGTCGTTGTGTCCCTGGGCAAGACACTTCACCCCAAATTGCTCCTCCCCACTATTGAGTAAGTCCAACAAGTGACATGTGATAATCCACAGAAAAGGTTGTTCACTCATAGATGCATGCTTTCCCTGCGCGGTGATACAGTTCACGGTGTAGTTCGGTCGAAAGAAAAATAGATATGAAGCTGCTCACAACTACGTCTATGGATTATCCTGAGTAAACGAGTCATGGTTTTAATACATTGCTGTTGAGTGCAATATAGTTTTGTTATTTTGAAGAGAAGGCAAACATGGCCTTTATCTCCTACACTTGGCAACTAACAACAAAACAATGTGAATTTAAAATTGCCCAATAGGTTTTGATTTTGATTTTGGGGTACTGTCTCTTTAAGGCAGCCTTAGTATGTGTGTTCACAAAAGTATTTCTTTTTGTTCTGAATAGGTGTGTGCATGAAATTAACAAATTCCTCTAAAAAATCTCCTCTCTTTCTTTCTTTGTGAAATCTCAGTGGCAAGCCGAAAACCAACAAAGTCATTTTGGGAAAACAGCGACATAGCGGCTTGCTAATCAGGCTGCATTGTTATGTTGAGTTTGGCCCAGCATGAAAGAGTTGCTAATCACATTTGACCCTGGGATGTAAGGTTATTTTTAAGTGATGCCTTTAAACTAAACTGAACCCCTGATCTGACTTTTCAAGTATAGCCAACATAAGGGTAAATACATTTTCACTGATTGGGGTTCATTCATGCACAGAAAATATATCTGTAAATAAAGTTAATTCACTAAATGTGGCTGTGCAGGAAATATTCCAGCAACAAGCTATCACATAGTAAATGTTCTTACAGTCATTTGCTATCAACACCTTTTGATTGCCTAACGCTTAAACCACTGAGAAACCAATTATTTTAGCTTTTTCTTTGCTAACACGTCAGATAATAACACGAGAAGAACACAACACAGTGACATCACTTCCGTGTCCAGGTTCAGGAGACATCTTTATTATTAAAGGGGCTCATTTTCAGGTTCATATTTGTATGTAGTTTCTCTACTCTGACATTTCTCCTTGCTTTAATGTTTAAAAACCTCTTTATTTTTCTCATACTGCCTGTGCTGCAGCACCTCTTTTCACCCTCTGTCTGAAACCAGAGCCCAGTCTGCTCTGATTGGTTAGCTGTTCGACTCTGTTGTGATTGGTCAACTGCTTAGATATGTCCCGCCCCTTAGCCTATCACATACAACGTGTGGGAGCGCTAGCCAATAGGAGAGTGAGTGTTACATAGTGATGTCACTATATTCTTGAAGTAAATAAAGGAGTCCAATGGAGGCGTTTCAAGCAGGGGGGGGGGAGGAGTGTGTGACCATTTACATGCACTAAAACCTATATAACACTCTACAGGAAAGGGAAAACGCCCAAAACATAATAAACTTTAACCCTTTCTCTGTTTAAGTAGTCCTTCTTGGTGACATTAAAACAGGCTGCTTTCATATTTTCTACTGTACTTGTAAATGTTGGCAGGAAAGAAAGCAGTTGTTCGCCCCCGACAAAAAGCAGATTACACAGAGCTCGTTAATTAGATGCGTCCAAATACATTTCTTAATCCTTTAACAGCCCTTATTTGTGCTCATTGCCCTCCCTCTTATCTCCCTGCTCCCTTCTCTGTCACCCTTATCCCTCCCTCCCTTCGCCCATATACTCCCCCACCTCCGGCCCTGCCTATCTGCCCTCTTCACAGCGGGGCTCTGATATAATCAGCTTTCAAGTGCTACCCGTCCAATCCCTCAATCCCCTCAATAAAAGAATAAAGGAAAAACCGGAAAAGACCAGAGGATTTTATGGTCCACACTTAGCGGGATGTACGGATAATTACCGAGCAGTCTCAACCCTCCAGCTTACTGAGCGATGAATGATCAAACATATGGAAAACACGCTCAAAAAATGTAACTGCATTAACTGGATATACTGGATTTATATACACCATAAAGTGGTTTCATACACCGTTAAAAGTACTCGTGTATAGAGGGGACTTTTATTCAACCAACAGGAACCAAACTCTTTTTTCTTTGAGAACAATGAGTGAAAAAATAAAAAGGGCACTTCCAGAATGCAATCCTCTGCCAAGGTCGTTTCCATAATTGAAAAATAATGAGTGTATCCGCCCCGTGATCTAAACTTTAATGGGTTATTCCTTGGCTCCTGCTGCACCATTCAAACCAAGTTTCGTAAACACTTCACTATTATTTGTTTTTGTAATCCCACTTAAAAAGAAGAAGAGAAGAAACGAGGTGAAAACATGACATTTTTAAACATTAATTTTCCAACCTAAACTCTCAATAGTGAATCTACATTGTCAGTCTCAGCTGAAGTGGTTCTGTTTCTTCAAATACAAACTCTTTAAGCATCCATTTTTTAAAACTCTGTAACTCATGGTACCTCCTTTCTTTCCTGCAGCCTTGGAACCTGCAGCTGTTTGCCAAGCTTTTCCTGGAAAGTGCGTTGGGAGGCTAAGAAAACTATTTGTGTGTGTAAAGCAGCAAGGTCGAGGCAGTTGAGGTAAGCTTTTCTCTTTATTTCTAACTTTCTCCGTTATTTAAATGATATATTGGGATACTTGTGGGATATCTTTAACATTGTCTTACTTCAGAGTGAGCTATAGATTCATTAATCAAAAGCTCCAGTTCCACCTTTAAGTGTTTTGATCCAAACACATGTTTTTCATTATCAGAAGCCTACCATACATCTTGGTTTTCAGGGCTACTGTCATCAAAAACCCTCCAATATCAAAGAAACGGGAGCGGCCCTAAAATCAAAGTTCAGGCTGACGGTAATGCTATTACATTTGCACATATTTCATTATCAACTAAAGTTTTGGGCGTATAAAACATGGCATATTGATTCTGTTTAGCCATGAGTTCAGTCTGGGCCAATGTAGTGATAATGATATGGCAAATAAAGACTAAGATATTGTCTGAATGAAGTGAGGTCCAATCAGGTCTTTTTCTACATTTCATAGTCATGTGTTCTTAGGGCATCATCAATAATAAACATGGGCTGTCACCTGGCTGTTGAGGGATGCATGAATATAAATTACATCTGCATAATCCCACATAAATGCACCTTCACGTACCACTTTAGAGAGCTCTATCACAGAGGTTTTTGACTGAAAACCCCCCCAACAAAATCTTCAAATGTGTTTATCACTTCAGCCTTGATGTGTGCTTTATGACAATGTGAATCCCGTCTGTTTTAAGATTCTTTTTTCGGGCATTTTGCTTTAATGTAATGCTAGTAGATATAGAGATGAGGAGGGAAAAAGGTGTTGACATGCAACAAAGATGTCATGGTTACTGAGCCGCCGGGACGCTTCATCCTATTCACACCCGATAAGGTAGACATCATGAGGTCTTACAATTGGAGAAATTATCATTGATCTTAAGTGCATTTGAAGCATACATTTCGGCCCCTCTACTCCACACCTACGCCTGGAGGCCCATCACTCTCATTCGCTCTCATCCCGACTCAATGTCATGCTTTGTCTACCTACTCCATGTGTCCATTTCACACTAATTCAACCCAGAAAATGATCCTCAGACAGGCCTCAGCTGGGACCTCGCCGGTCTGATTGATGAGAAGGAGAGAGGAATAGAGGAAAGAGAGAAGGATGGAGGACGGAGAGAAGGATGGAGGAAAAAGAGAAGGATGGACTAAGAGAAAGTAGATTAGATGCGCTGAAATCCAACCCAGCAATCTGAGATATCAATAGCTGTGTTGATGAACATCCATGACACAGAAGTTGGTCAAGCATGCAAACGACGGTGTTGCCATCGTCACTGATTAACTATGCATACTCCTAATAAGTGGTGGACTGTAACGAATACATTTACTGTTAGAATTTCAGGTACTTTACTGGAGTATTTTCTTTTTTGTACCACTTCATACTTCTACTCAACTACATCTCAAAGGGAAACACTGTACTCTTTACTTTCATACATTTAATGACATCTAAAATCATTTTATTTTAATATTTTTTACGGTACTCTTATTCTTAAGTATTCATTTGTGATTTATGTTGTGTCTTTATGTTTAATGTGGTTTTACTAGCTCGATATTAATTACTTTTTTTTTTATTGTATGCATTTATTTCTATCTCGGTAAAGTATCTTTGAGCACCTATAAGAGTGCTTGATAAATAACATGTATTATTATTTGTGATTTGCATTATTTCTATACTAAAGTACTGTTACTAAAGTACCATTCTCAATGCAGGACTTATAATGGAGCATTCTTACAGTGTGTTACTCTTTTATTACTTTTTACTGAATACTTTCTCCACCGCTGCTTCTAATCAGTACCCTCCCCCGTGTATCTACACAGCAGCAGTAGCACATTTTGGATCAGACCCCAGATCCACTTTCTGTTGTTGCCCTACCTGCAGGCTGCAAGTGGAGCAGGCCTAACTAATCCATCAGCGATAGCCCGCTCTGACATCCATTATTAATGGTAAGCTGATTCCACTATCCCCCTGTCCATTATTTCCCTCTTTCTCCCAATCATTCATCCTCCACAAATGCATTTTCTCTTGGTTTTTTATTTTCAGTCCATTCTTTTAATCCCCGTTTATCTGTTTCTGTGCTGTGTGTGTGTGTGTGTGTGTGTGTGTGTGTGTATGGATCGTGTGTGTGTGTGTGTGTGTGTGTGTGTGTGTGTGTGTATGGATCGTGTGTGTGTGTGTGTGTGTGTGTGTGTGTGTGTGTGTGTGTGTCTGTGTGTGTGTATGGATCGTGTGTGTGTGTGTGTGTGTGTGTGTGTTTGTGTGCATGTGTTTATAGAAGGTTTTTCTCTCGTTAGACAATCATCTCTTTTTCTCTTTCAGGGCAGAGTGGACCACAGGGAGGGGATGAGAGACATGATGACAGATCTACATGCTAAGACACACACACACACACACACACACACACACACACACACACACACACACACACACACACACACACACACACACACACACACACACACACACACACACACACACACACACACACACACACACACACACACACACACACACACACACACACACACACACACACACACACACACACACACACACACACACACACACACACATCTCAGGATAGATAGATATTTATGTTTTACGTTACTGTTTCTTTAACACTTTTTCCAGCTACCTCCTTACAGTTGACCCTCTTATCACTAACCCATTTACCACATTTGTACTCACTTTAAAATAGAAAGCCAATGTCACTCCTCTGTGCTAAATGGAGCAGAAACAAAGGTGCTAAATGTGTGTAAAGACACAGGTGACATTAGGGAGGATAAAGAGCCCACCTGTCTCCACACACAGTCCTATTGTCCTCGAGTCCTTTGAGAGTTGTATCCCCCCCTCTCTGCTTTCCGTTTCCCTCCTATTCATCATGTCATACGCAGATGTAGACAAGGTATATTTACCCAAGAAGCTTTTTGAGGTACTCGCATGTAAGGATTTCCCCTTTTATCCCTCTTTATTCTAACGATTCTAACCTAACAATTAAACCTTTCACCTAAAACAGATTTTTTTTCCTGCAGTAAATGTCTGATGTGCTGGGGTTAACCCGGGATAGATTAGAGAGTTAGAGCGGGACCCGGAGGGGCAGAAGCTTTGGCCCCAGGTGAGAGGCAGCTTGGGTTTCTGAAAGCAGACTCCCCCCCCCCCTCCGCCTTCCAGGAACAGGGGCCAACTTCATCAATAATTCAACACACCTCAACTCACCACTCTCCGCAGCAGGATGGTTCTGTGTGGGCGAGTGTGTCGGAGGGAGATAAAGCTTTTGTTTGTGTAGAACAAGTGTAGGAAGAGAGTAGACAGTAACACAGAAGATGCTGCTTTATATACTTTATGCATGTTACACTGCACAACATTTCCCTTCCCTTAAACCAATCAGTTAACAGTCCTCGCAGTCTGTCGGTTTCTGCTCGAAGCTCCCACTGCTACCCAGGAACAATAAGAGGGGCAGAGGTTGGGTTACAGCGCCGGGGGCTGCAGAAACTCGACCCTGCAGACAAGAATCTGCAGCCTGCGGATGGGTGTCATGGCCAAGTATGCCGACAAGCATTGTTAGTGTATGCTAATCCACCTCAACTCCAGCTTCAAATCAAACCAGAGAAACCATTTCAGCAACTGTCCTCGTCTGTCGAGTGGTAACATTTACATTACATTTCATTCAGCTGATGCTTTTATCCATGCGATTTACAATAAGTGCATTCAACCATTAAGAAACAAACTAAAAAGCAAGAATCCTTGAGGTACATTGTTCTATAAACGCAACCAGATTAAGTGCTACTGCATTAAGTTAACTTAAAACGTAATCCTTTGTAAATGCGAGTTACAGAAGAGATTTTGTTTATAATTTTTTGGCAAAGATACTGTCGACACTGGTACGTTTTCAGTCTTCGATGCACACTGACTGACTGACTGACTGACTGAAGTAGGATTTTAGTTTTGGGATCACCCTGAAACCTGCTGTTGACGGCCAGCAATCAAACAAACTCGGAGTGGTGTTTGAAAACCTAGTACTGAAACTTAAAAACGAACCAAATCTAACCAAATGTAATCTCAAAACAAAGTTTACAAAGAGCACAATCAACGGGGAAGCCAATAAAACCGAACTTAATACTCAGCGGGGTCCAAGATCTGTTTCAATCAAATGTCCGGGATGCCATGACACCTGATAGCCACAATTACATTGTTTTCTAGTTTTTAGGCCGATCAAAGAAATCCAACCTTTGAGAAAAAGCCCAATGTGGAGCAGGTGTAATCCATCAGTATTGTAGTGTGATGTCGTGCCCGCATGCTGATCAAATAACGCACTCCAACGGCCCCGTGACAAGGCCGAGGGGTAAATACATAATACAGTATCAACAGAGCATTACTGCAGTATATAGGTTACAAGCAGCTGTTTCAGTAAAGCCTGAAGGGTAAAAGCCTAGTGTGTTCACACCATTACCCAACAAAGCCAGGAGGTACATTTGAGAGGGAGAAAGGGGATTTTCCAGAAGATCACCATTTATGATAGATTATTTGGCTCATTTCTATTAGAAGTGCTGAATTTTATGAGGGGTATCCAGCATTACAGGAATACAACACTTTCTCCGATAACATCAAATCTCATTCATGAAAACTTGAACAGATATTCCCAACATGGGTGCAAAACAAATCTGTTATTGGACCGATGCAATACTTAATACCCACGGTGGATTAAACCTAAATCAACTGCAGCCCTAAAACTAATCGTATCAGGTCTCAGACATCGGACTGATTGTCTCCCCTATCAGCCTCATCTTGTTTTCCTGACTATCCAATGTGATGTGAATGCATGTTGATGTGCAGACTACATTACCCATAATTACCATGCATCCCTTATCAGTTGTCAATCTCAAGAGAGTGGCTCATTCACTCAACGATGCATATTCAGCTACTTCCTGTGAATTGTAAGCTCAGTTTTCTGGAGGCATATCAGTGCACACAGTATGTAAGTATATAGGCTAGTAGTAGTAACTGTAGTAGTTGTAGTATTTGCGCCCCCTCTGCTTCATTATGCATGTGTGTAGGTCAGTGTCTCATGTGACCACCTTTAGTGGCACATCAGGTCAGACTTAAGCCATTCAATCACATCTTTGGGACCCTGTGGAAGACTTTAGGGAATAACAGTTGGGGTTTGTGAACACATCCTAAAGGCTATTTTTTTTTTGTGTAGCATCATACATACACTGACGCATTTTTAACCAACTTTATTTGACTAGATTTATTGCTCACAATCTTGTTGAATTTAGTGATTGTTAATTATGTGTTGTGCAGTTGTGTCAGTGTCTTGCAGCTGCTGAACAACCCCTGCCTATGTAGATGTGCCTGGTTAATTGGACTGTGCCATTCCCCTAAAACTTGAGGGTTGTTTTCAAAGAAGCCCCTTCACCTAAGCCCATCATCGTTTAATAGTGAAGAGTCTTCTCTCCCCTGCACTCAACTATGGACTGGCCAGCATTGTTATACATTCCTGCAGTGTGGAGAGGAAGTTGGTGGGCAGAAGAGCACTCATCCTGTCACCCATTCTTTGAAGTTGTGTGTTTAGTTTTAGCATGCCCTGGTCCTTCACAGTGCATGAAAGCAAGGCCACTGATGCGTCTTTGTTTTCCTTACCTTGTCTTATGGAGACATATCGCCCATTGGCGGCGGTCAGGACCACCTGTGGGTGGCTCTCCTCCAGGTCAAACAGTTCATCTTTGCCCGGCTTGGAGCAGCGTCCGGACCTCAGGGTGCCCGTGGGCCCCATGGGGGACAGATACTTCCCCTCACAGTCTTTAAAGGCCAGCTTCCCACACTTCAGCTCCAGCGTGTACGCAGTTGCCCTCCCGCTCTGCGTCACCAGCTTCCCATCGTTGCTGAGGAAGCGGCTGTCGCAGGTCTTTAGGCAGTACTTTCCCTCCTGGTACACCAGGGTGAGGAGCGCCGCCACCCCCCAGGGGATGTTCATATCCACGGCGATCTCCCCGTCCTCCATGGAGAGGTGGGCGTACCGCTTTCGGGCCACGGACAGCAGGTTGGACTGGGGGTGTAGCGCCAGGTGAACGGCCCACAGCTCGGCGTCTGTGATGAGCTGGGCGAAGCAGGACAGGTGGTCTCGAGACCCTCCGAAGAAGCGCAGGTGCGGCTCGGACTGCAGGGCCCAGCTGCCGTTGGACTGAGCCACGATGAGGAAGCGGCAGTCTGCGTGCTGCCCGTCGGCCTCGCAGGTCACCCTGCCGTCCTTGTCGGAGGCAAGGTAGCGGCCCAGGTGGCTGCGCAGGTAGACCACCTGGGGGTCCTGAGGGTCCTGCTCCAGAGTCCAGATCTGCTTCTTCTTCAGGCTGGGAGCTGATGCATTCAGCTGAGGGAGAAGGAAGCAGAGCGTGAAGGCTTTTTAGTCTTTTGTTTAACTGACATTTATTAATTTAAGATAATATTAATTTAAGATAAACCCTGTTGAGATTAACCATCTCGTTTTCAAGGGGGTCCTAAGATATGGTACAAACCGCAAGAAATTAACAAGAAAACAAGCAAACAAAACAAATTGGACATTAGGCAGAGAGGCCAAAAACAAAAAATGTATCCGAGCAATAATACAAATAAATAAATACAAATAGTGCTTTGTACTTGTGAATTCATCAAAAGCATGAACAGTTAAGAGCATTTCAAACATTTCAAAATAAGTTAATTGTCCTTAATTTTCCTTGCTACCTTAGATGCCCGAGTGATAAGTCGGTCAAAAAGGACCCGTATTAGAATAATATGTGTTTTTATGTAATTTTTGTCATTTTGGTTAAGGAAAATCACTTGTATAATATTTAGTATTATATTTTGGTTCACACTAGAAATATTTTATATTTAATTTTCCACTATTTATCATTTTAGAAAAAAAAAAATTTCGATAGAAAATGCATGCGGGTCATTTTTGACCCACTTATGGAAGCTTGGGGTAGAAATACAAAAACTACAATTTCTTAAAATTTAAATTTAAAATTTGAATGGCATGATATCCAAAACATGTTTTTTGAGGAATAGCTGGAATATGAAATTATAAAAAAATGTAATTACAAATATACTTCAAGAAAACCACCTCACCGGGTCAAAAAAGACCCACTTATGGAAGCTTGGGGTAGCAATACAAAAACTACAATTTCTTAAAATGTATAACATTTAAATTTAAAGTTTGAATGGCATGATATCCAAAGCATGTTTTTTGAGGAATAGCTGGAATATGAAATGATAACATTTTTTAATTACAAAGATACTCTAAGAAAACCACCTCACCGGGTCAAAAAAGACCCACTTATGCATCTGAGGGTTAAAATGCTGCGGTATAGAAAAAAACACAAATTGGGATCAATTAAGTAAATGTCATCTTAAATACTTTTGTGTTGTTGTATTGAATGACGTGTTTGTACCTTGAAGCCAAAAGCCTCTGCGGTGAGGTAGCGACCCTCGTGGTTTATGAGACCAAACTGCAGCTTCAGAGGACGATTCCCATTAGCAGGCATCTTCACCTGTGGATTCAGGAATGTGAGACAGACGGAGAATGAGTTAGGGATGAGGAAAAGGAGAAAGAGAGTAGGGTAATAAACCTGATGCAAGAGTAAGAGGTATGCATAAAAAAAAACGAGGCATAATGGGTTTTTTAAGGAAGGAATAAGACAGGCTATGTAAATCATGGAGAATGATGAAAAGAGAAATACTTCAAGACAGGAAATCAATTCATTAAGGTACAGTATATAAAGCACTCTCAAGACCACCAATTCCTTCCCCCGCCCATGGCTTCATTATACATTTTTCCAGCCTTCCTAATTTACTTACTGTGGTTTTGTGGCTTCCCCTCTGCAGTTTCTTGCGGCTCTAATTCCAGCTCCCAGATTTAAGAGGCTTCTTTTTCCTCCAGGCGTCCTCTTGTAATTCTTTCTCTCTCGATGGCTCTGGCGTTGTGTTGATCGGGGATCCCACCACTAACCCTCCTCTCCCTAATCAGGCAGAGACTTGAGTCAGCCTTGATCTCTCTTTAGGTCTGGCTTCCACCTCTCTTTCTCTGCAGACTAATTTTGCTTATCTCCACTCCTGCAGTCGACCCTGTCTCTCTCTTCCAGCCTAACTCCTGTTCTTGCTTGACTTGTTATTCCCCCTGAAGGCTCAATCACCTGTTCCCCGCTGACTCTCCTTCCCTTAGCTTTTACCCCCTTCTTTTGCCAACTATCTTTGAATCACATCCAGTGCACTGACCTTCTTCTTCACCTTCCTTGAAGTCCCTGGTTTGTCAGACAAAAGTTTGATCAGTGAAGAAGAACATCCTCCTGCAAATGTTATGGAAGTGCATTGAAGGACTCCTTCACTCTTCCCCTAAACATAAGCCGTCCATCACATCTGAACTCGGCAACAAAGGGCCGCTCTCTTCTTAAGCCTCCCTCGCTCGCTCTTTCCTCCCATCCTCTCCCTTCTCCCTGCCAGCCTTTCTCTAACCTGCCATGTGTATAATCCTGCCTTTCTCTGCGCTTTATTCCCAGCTCTTCACTTCGCCTCTTGCTGCGACACATAAAGACAGGTAAGGAGAAACAACACACACACACATGCACACACCGCCGGGTAACCAGAGCACACCCTGTGCCGGCAGGGTAAGTTGCCTGAGTGCGGATCCCCTTACGCTCCTATGTTAGGGGTTTAGTTACACACCTTCTCTGATTGCAAGCTCTCTGGGTCAGTCCTAGTGGGGACATGTGTCTGAGAGGCGAGTGTGCATCCGAATCTGCACTGAAAAAACTGAAACGTTTATTAAATGTATCATGTCAACAGATTTCACCTAGCTGTATTGGGTTAGTTGAAAGCAATAACATTAAGTTGGATCTAATACCATAAACGTAATATTATTGCTTTCAACTAACCCAATACAGGTAGGAAATCTGTTGACATGATATATTTGATTAAAGTCAACGTTTCAGTTTTTTCAGTGTGGGAGCAGTGGGGGAAGAAGTATTCAGATGCTTTACTTGAGTAAAAGTACCAATACATTATTGTCAAAATACTTAATTACAAGTAAAAGTCCTGCAAACAAAATCTCACATAAGTAAAAGTACAGAAGTATTATCAGCTAAAAGTATTAGAAGTAAAAGTACTCATTCAGAATAAATGCCTTTTAATTGACAAGTTCCTCAAAATTGTAAAATAAGTAAATGTACTTTGTTAGCTCTGTTAGGGAGACAAGCAAAGGGGAAAGGAAATGGCGGGCCTTTTAAGGAAACAATAATAAGCTAATCAACATATGGGGTGTTTGAATGACGTGTGTGTGTGTGTGAGTAATCAACCTCGCCAATCAGCCTATTATAAGTCTTCTTTGCAGAATAAACAGACGTGTCTGTTCCTGAATCCATCTAATCCTCAACCCAATCATCCCAACCTGGCTAATCTACACACACGCACGCACGCACGCACGCACGCACGCACGCACGCACGCACGCACGCACACACACACACACACACACACACACACATACACACACACACACACACACACATACACATACACACACACACTCCCCCTTCTGCTTGTCAATGGCTATAAACATACACATCGACTCACTGACCCACGGCAACATGCGTGTCATCACCACACACACACACACACACACACACACACACACACACACACACACACACACACACACACACACACACACACACACACACACACACACACATACAAAGGTCGGAGGAGGGTCCCAGGGTTCATAGTAAACACCACCCACCTAAAGATTTACTCCTCCTGACCCAGACTTGAACTGCTGTGCTTTACGTAAAAAGTGATAAACACTGCTTGTGTCACACACACACAAACTCTCTCTAACACACACAAACACACAAACTCATGCACACGCACCCACACACACACAAACATATACACACACACACACACACACGCACAAGGACTCGCTGTTATTGAGTTTGTGAACACTAAACAGACAGCAAACTTTTTTTTTCCATTTGTTCTTAAACTTTGCTTATTTTGTTGCTAGTTTACTCCCACAGTATGTGACTAAAGTCAACATATTAAATACGATAAGAAGACAGGAACAGATCATTGGCTATGAGTAAGAAAGCAGAATTCAAAATCATATATCCAATTATCTTAGTATCATGAATCACTTTTACCCTCACACAATATTTATAAAAACCCTATAAATGCATCAAAATATCCTAGCAACACCAAAACCAGACATGAATCCAAAGCCACGGTTACTTTTTACTGTTTAATGACTGACAAAAAGTACTTTAATGCCTAAATAGATCTGAATAATTTAAATACAATTGACTTGCTTGCCTAATCGTCCGGTGTAGTCTAATATGAATCCTTCCATCTTAAACATTTGACAACATGTTTAATTGAATTGATTTGACACACATTATTTAAACTGACATTAAAGGGACGTTTAATGGCATTGGCAATGTACAATATGGTTGTACAACAAGACACTTTATGTGGTCAATTAAGACGTTTGAAAACTCTGCAGTACGTACCGTATGTATGTTCGTAAACACTCTTAATGACTCAGTTAAATCTCTCCACTACAAACTGCTTTTTGACTTGGACAAGACATCTGATATCCTTTGTGTAAGCGGAGCTGCCTGTGTGCAAAATGTGTGTGGAACAACATTTAAAATAACACACACATAAACTGGAAATCAGATCTTCCCATGCATGCCTAAAGACACTTATAAAGGAATACTGTATTACAGAAAACTAGAGCTATTTAATTATTAAAAAGCGACAAAAAGAGCAAAAAGTCTGGATCCATGTCTGATCCCGACGGTATTTAAAGGAGATTTTGACGCATTTTTACATTTTTTTAGAAACTAGCATTAAAAAGAATAAAGATAAGTATTTACACCAAATTAAATTCTCTTTTTCTTACATTAAACCACACAAATATAAAACACACTGCAGAAAGGGAGAAAAGATCCATCAGGAGCCGACAGACACACATAAAGTCATATACTGTTACTGTTATATTACTATCACTATTATCACTACTGTATGAGTCCTATCCCACGCATCATTAGCTCCCGTTGGCCCCCGGGGGCCGCGTCACTGTCTGCTGTTGACGCCTGTCGATACCCAACCAGATGTTTTTTTTACCCCCACCCCCTTCAACCTCTTATTCTGGGATGGCGTCTGTGCAAGGTTCACCGTGGCAACCGTGGAATGGTGCTTTAGAAGCCATTACAGCGGTCGTCTGATGACACTCAAATAGCTATCATTACACCTCCTCCAAGGAGACACCGAAGGGGGAGGAAGGGTGAGGAAGAGAGGTGGAGAAGATGAAGAGCGAGGAGGGGGAGGAAAGAGAGAAAAAAAGGGGAAACAGGTGACCGGTGGGAGACGGGTTAAGGGTGTAAGGGAGACAGGAGGGGAGAATGGGCAAATGACACAGGCAGGCAGGGATGGGAATCCACGTTATGGAAGGTGAAGGGAAGAAGGGATGAGAGGGAAAAGGGAGTGACTGAGGGAGAGAACGGGGAATTCAAAATGACCGTTCTGAGTTAACAGCCTCCGGCCTTTTTCTACCCTATTAACTTCTATTCTGCCATTACTTGGGACTGCGGGGGGCTGCATCGTACCCCACAGTGCCCCCCTCCCAACACACATGAATATACGCAGTCCTTTCCACGGTCTTCCTCACTTTCCTCTACCCTCCTTTTTCCACTTTAAGTCATTCTCTCACCCTTTTTCCTCTCTCTTGTCTTCAGTTCAGTTTCAGAGGTCACCTATAGATTCATCTTTCAGTCGGATGGTTTTCTTTGTTGTTGCAAACAGCAAGCCGAAACAAGCTGTTTTCTGCTGCTGCCTTGTTTGACTTTACTTCCTCTCGTCCCAGACACATTATGCATCTGTTTCACCAACAGTCCACTCGTTTAAAGCACAATTTTGTACTTAACACTGAGAGTATGCATTACATGGCAACCTGTTAGTCGGTCTTGAATATCTATGGAAACAGGTTATGCTTTAAGGTCACCATTTGTGCAAAACCCATGTCTGAAATAATTGGAGAATTAGACTAACAGGAAATATGAGTATTTTTAAACTGTTTGGTTATATTTCAGGTGGAAATATATGGTGGAAAAAGGTACAAAAAGTTGCACATAAATATGTTTATTAAAAACACAGAAGACCATGGATCTAACTTGTTAACCCAGTCGTATCTTACCACAACAATAGCCACATTATGCCATTTTTGTAAGAAACAAATCATTTAAAAAGACATGTTTTCACTTTCTTATTGTTACATTTTTCTACATGCAAGGGGTTGAGCTCAAGTGAAAATAAGTCTGAGGATGCTGCTACTCTAAAAGCTTTTAAAAAATCACCAAGCAAAAGAAGAAGGACATGATTCAATGCAATACACACACATTCCCGTTTCCCACATTAAAGGTGTAAAAAAGTGTTTAAAAAAAATATGAAACATGTTCTGTATCCACTTTTTCCAACCAATTTCTCCTCCTTCCCTCATCAGCACACTTCCATTTGTTAACATTTATTCCTACATCTCTTCTAGTTATATTGGAGGACATCTGAAGGAGAATATTGAACTAAAAACATCCAGGATAAATTATTTTAACGTATAATGTCCAAGAAAAGCAGCAAAATATTCCTACAATTCAGACAGGTGGCATCAGCGTGAGAATTGAGAAATGAAATGCATTTGAACATTTTGTGCCATTTCATAAACATTGTAATAAGGTAATTTAGAAACTTTATAATCAATTTAAGAACAACTATCCAAAACACAGGTTTTAACAGCTGATTTCTACTTTTATACATGAAACAGCTCCTTGTCCTGGCATGCTCACACTTGTAATCCCCGAAGTCTCCACTGAGAGGCGGTGTCAGCCTTCTTCTTCGGCTCCTTTATGAGAACCTTGCCTATATATTTTTTGGAGGTTAAAAAAAGGGAGAGAAGATTGATGCTTGGTGTGTCAGTGTTGGTGCCTGTGTGACTGCATAGCGTAGGAGGGAATGACTTTAGTGCTATTTAAAATGGCTGCTTTTAATGTCTCCTGTTTTTTTTCGGTGGGACTTTGTAGAAACTGAAAGGCGTCATCAACACGTGTAGCGTTATCAACTGTAAAACATCAGGGCAATTCAAACAAGAGAGGAAGAAGAGGAGAAGGGGGTTTATTTCTGCATGTTTCAATCATTTCAGAGTGCTTCACGAACATGCAATGCAGGCTGCACAACAGGAGCAGGTTTGAGCCACACTTTTAGAGCCTGAATGTGTGAATGTGGGTTATACCTCACTACTAAGCATGCATTTCTCATGTGCTTTTAATCCCATTGGTTTTCTTGCATGCTGATTTGATTATGATCAGGGCAACGCTTGAAGAGGCTGTAGCGCTGCTCCCCATGTGCTCCTTGCACCGCTACAGTTCACTGTATTACCCTCGCATTTTCTTTAAATGTGTCTGAAATGAGGCTTTGAAACAGTCCGGATTAACTGATGTATCGCGTTTCTAAAAACAAACCGCCTGTGAATCATTCATTAATTCACATTTGGCTATTACAGTGCGGGTTTGTGTTTTATGGGCAAAGCAGCTCCTTCCTGTGTGGTACGAAAGAGTTAATAACAACGGGCTAAACGTGATGAGTGAGGGGGACTCTGTGAAAAGGAGCGAGCCAATCCGCGTCAAGATTAACACCTTGAGCGCCTGTGATTGGCCCAGAGCCCGGTGGTTGTTGTTTGGAACTCAGAACCCACGTGGGGGCTGGAACCAACATCTGAGTTTTTATTGGCTGACATTCTACGCTGAAGTCCCGCCCCTAGAGAGTCTCGCTGTGTGATTGGCTGAGCTGCCGCAATAATCTCCACCGCCCTTCTTCGCCTTGTTTTTCCGTCCGAGTTGCCGCCGTCGTCGCTTCACATCTATCAGGAGGCGCTCAAACTCACAACTGACATATCGTAGCGATTTTATTCTTAGCGAATAATACGAATAAACACAACATTACTAGATATAATGTTCAACTCAACGGTGAGGAGTTCCCCGGTATTTCCTTTTAGCGCCAATTTCTGCAAGACGTTTGCTCTGCTTGTCTCTGTTTCTTCATTCTCTCTCTAATGCAACACACACACACACACACACGCACGCACACAGACACACACGCACACATACTTCATGTCCATGTTCATATGTGCAGTTTTGCTATGACAGGACCATTAACCTTTAATGAATTAATTATATTACTAAAGATTAACAGGCAAGGGAGCTTAATCAAATTTGGTGTGTGAGAGTATAGCCTATGGCCCCTATCTATCTATCTATCTATCTATCTATCTATCTATCTATCTATCTATCTATCTATCTATCTATCTATCTATCTATCTATTTATCTATCTCTATCTGTGCATTTGTTATACTAAAACACTGTAAATGTTTAATTGCTGTTAATATAAAGTGCTTGCTTTTTAAAAATTGTTTTGCAGCTGAGATGAACCACTGTATCAAACAATGTTGTAGTGTTGAAATCTACCCGAGAAGAAGAAGAAGAAGAAGAAGAAGAAGAAGAAGAAGAATAAGGAGGTGTGACAGAATGAACAATGAAAACCAGCTGCATGTAAGCGGTAGGAAAACAACATTTAGTTCAGTTGCAACGTTTCCTTGCCTGATTCTGTAAAAAATATATAATGGATTTATCAATTGGCATAATATCATACATTTACTTTAGGTTTAAACTAAACCGGGTGTATGGAAGTTAATATGTCCAGTTAGGTACAATCAGTTCATACTTCAGTGTGTATAAATATTAAGGCATCCAGGCGATATATGACACTCATAAAGACACTTTACACTTGTTGAATTAGGAAATATAGTGATCCTCAGTGCCAGAAATGTGCAGCATGTTCTCTTGATTAAGGGGAAAATGTTCTTATAGCTTTGTTGAATTGATAAGGTGTCTTTAGAAAACACTGTCAGCGTTGAAAATGCATGCACACTTCTGATATCTTTCAAAGAAGTCAAGTAAAACTGGACTCCATTTGTGGATTCTTCATCTTCATTCAGCGTTAAAATTAAACCAAAAAAAGAGCTATATACTCTGCTGTTAGCCCTCTGTACGTCTTTGCCCTTTTCTCCATAAATTGCCGGAATAATATTTCACTGTTTTGCCAAAAATATATAATGTTACAGCTCCTTGCTAGCCCTGTCTGCTCTGTGATACTGTGGATGTTTATCAGACTTGTTTTTTTACTTTACTGCAGACATGGAATTTCAGAAAAAACACGAGAGCAGCCAAAAAGCCATGTAACAGCTGCAGAGATGGGAATGACTTCTCCAAGATTTGATCAAGAAACATTGAGTTATCACACCGAATAGAGGGCCTATTTGTTTTTGCACAGGCTTGTTAAATCTTCTTACTGCATCCTGAACCTGAGTCGTTCTCTCTTTTTGCTGAACCACTGTGTTGAATCTGTGTCTTCTTCCCAGGCACATCTATCCTCCATGAGCCTCAGAGACCAGCTTCAGGGGCTCTTTTTTGGGGGGATTTCTGCCTCCAGAACATCCCGTACTCCTGTCCTCCTCCTCCTCTTGAATTGTTGAATAATGCTGCTGAACTGGGCTCAGATTGAATCTCCTGTCCGTTCGGTTTCACCTCAGAGTCGAGATCAGTCGGCTTTCCCTTCGCCTCATCCTCTGCCGGCGCCTTGCTGCGGATTTAGCTTTCCTCTGATCCAGCAGCAGCAGGACCGGCGGCCCTCGCTGTGTGACGGCTGCAGGAGGGGAGTCGGGCCAGCGGGGAAGTGGGATACCCCCAAGTGTGCGCTCTGCAATTGTTGTCCTGGCGATACTGGCCGTAGTGCTGGTTGCCAGGGAGATGGCGGTTTGCTTGTCTGACCCGTTCCCCCTCGTGCTGTCACCGGCGTTATTGATGCACGCCGCTACTTGGCTTTGTGGGAGTGCAGGAGGGAGGTCGGAGAGGACAACGGTTAATGAGTTCAGGAGGAACAGGGACTCTCCCTGCTCTCTCTGTTTCCTCATCACCACCTCTCTCTTTTCTTCCCCCCCCCTCTCTTCCTCCCCCCTTCATTTCTCATGGGTGTCTGTCTTGTGCGAGTGTGCATTAAGAATGTGGGTCTCTCATGATCCATCATGGCAAATGCACTTTCCCTCTCCTTCAAAACACACCAAAAAACCCTGGGAAACACACACACACACACACACACACACACACACACACACACACACACACACACACACACACACACACACACACACACACACACACACACACACACACACACACACACACACAGATGCTCACAAAGTTAAACGGCATACAGACGGTGCACTCACAAAAACATGTTCTCCTACACCTTTACTCGAAAAGCGTAACTGACTCATTCACAACCGCTCCTTTCCCGCTCACTTATACGCACACACACACACACACACACACACACACACACACACACACACACACACACACACACACACACACACACACACACACACACACACACACACACACACACACACACACACACACACACACACACACACACACACACACACACACACATACACACACACACACACACACACACACACACACACACACACACACACACACACACACATGCTGCCCTGCTGTTGTGCCTGAAGGTAGGAGAGCTAGCAAGATTAATAATGACCCCTGACTCCCCGTAGACAGACCCAAATATACACAGTTTGGAGAGAGAGGGAGAAAGAGCGAAGGCAAAGCGAGTGAAGGGAGGAACAAGGTGAGGCCAAATGGTGACTAAAAATACACAGTTTAGACACAAAGAGAGAGAGGAAACGTATACAGTTTAGAGAGTGATCAGGATGACGAACGGGAGGCCAAACATGCAGAATCTGGCGAGAGGAGTTGTGGATGGAGGTGGAGAGATGATGTCAACATTAATTGGGCTTTATTACATTTTTTCTGTGTGCTGACACCTTAAAACTAGCAAGTCTTTTTTTCTTCAAAGGTCAGGATGTGTGCTATGGGGAAGGTTTTGGTTTATCTTCTCTAAAGTAAGGGGACCTGCTAGTGGAGCACGCTCATCAACGGGGGGGCAGACCCTTCACGCGATACCAGAGCGCACAGGTACAGGAGGGGTAGTTAATCGATCGCAGATGGCGTCGTGCTCGCAGATGTCGTCGTGCTCGCGGACGGATAAACAAAGATTAAACCTAAATGGGTCGCGAAATATACTTTGGCGGACGTTAATATATGTGTGGGAAACCCTGCCATTTCTACGCCGTCCTACGAGATCACATTGATTCATTATAGTTAAATTAGCGTGTTAATAATCAACAACCCCCGATGAGCCCTGTATCCAGTTGTTATGCTAAGCTAAGCAAACAAGCAGCTAGCCATAGCTTCATATTTAACACACAGATTGGCATATTCTATTTTTTTTTAAAACAATGTCATTAATCTGTTTTTTGTGTTAATGTTCCCAGACGACTTCTGAATAATCCTATAATTTAATTTAATTCGGCACTAGCTGAAAGCGCTAGGTTAGACGCAAATTGTTTTCACGCGTAACCCGTGTTTTCTACAAAAGCTTAGCGTGAACGTGGCCTAAAGAGAGTGACGGCAAGAGCATTTGCTTTGACAGCGTGTTACTACCTCTCACTTTCTTACGCTTAGGCGCTCTCCGAGAGTTTTTTCAGCTGTCTCCCCCTCTCTCTTACACACACACACAAGCACACACACACACACACATGCTTGTGCACAGACACGCACAAAAAAATCAGATACCAGCGGCATTATGCAGAAAAAAACAGGCGATACACACACACACAAACACACACACATGCACAGAAGCAGCGGCATGGATTAATGTGTTTGGCTCAACTATTTCATTTATTACTGTCGAAGGTCTTTTATGATGAGGGCATTTTTCAGGTTGCTAACCATTATTCCCTCTAAGCCTGAGGCTCATCAAAGGACTGTGTGTGTGTTTGTGTATTTGTGTGTGTGAGTGTGTGAGAGAGATTTACCCAGCCTTATGGTTATGGTTATGGTCTAACCAAGTAGTCAGATTTTTTTCTTTCTATTCTTCGGGGGATTCACTTTGCCATTTCTGACTGTACTTAATGCTCCCACCCCATTTGTCAACACAAGCCTAAGCACCTCGAAGGCCTGTTTGTTTTGCAATGAAAGGGGTTTTTTCTTGCACCTCTATCATACCTTGAAATATTGCTGAGTGTGCTGTATCCATCAACACACCGAAAGTGTCCAAGAGAGGGTAAAAAAAAGAGGGAAAGCGAGTAAAGAGAGAGAACACGCCACTCCTCTCTCTTCCCCCCCCCAGTGTATTAAGATGTGTTTACACAGTACTCGGATCATCTACGGCACAAATTACATGCACATACAGATATAAACTCAAACCAGATGCGTTGCTTCTGATCTGAATAATGGTTGGTGTTCGGTTCGGTTTTCATGTGCGGGACTTTGCCGTCGCCTCGAGAGTAAATGAATGAATTGGTTTATTCTTGGTTTTCATTGTTTGCAGAGGGACATTTGTTTTCTGGCCAGTGGGCTCGTATGTGACAGTAATGCAATAATTCATTGAAATAATGTTGGGTGCTGGAGCCCGTCATCATTATCAGTAGCTTTACTTCCACGTCTGCATCATCATGCCATACAAATATAAGATTAAAAGTGTAATTGGCTCAACTTTTTTTATGGTTAGAAGCCTGAAAGGAAGTCTGTGGTTAACACAGGCCTAAGAGATGTTCATGTTTTGTTCTCCGACATACGTCAATAATTATCTCGCTCGTGAATGTCCGAAAGCAAGTGACTAAAAGAGACTTCAAAACATCTTCATGCTGACGCGAGTCCACCTTAAGCTTAGCAGTGGTCGGCTAACTGCACTCACAACACACACACAACAATTATCATAGCACTTGCAAAGGGTAAAACGCAACCCAAACAGCACCGCCATGCAAATAGCCTCTTGGTGCAGTTGTGCTATTTGCACATATTTCAAGTAGGTTATATGCATTCAGTTGGCTCAAAATTGGCCTTATTATCAAATGCACATTGAGGTATATAACAAGACACGTGAGGACATGTCGATTTTCAGGACTGCTTTGAAATATAGTAACAAAATAATGAATCAATGGAAAACCAGGAACATTTCCAGAAAGGTTGACATCTTGGTAATAAAAGAGTCCTTGGTATGTGGCTTAAATGTGAGTCCAACACACACAAAAGATTGAAAAAAATAAAATCTTTCCTGCTTTAATTTACCGGATGAAAGGCATTTCGAGTCAAAGCTCAGCCACAGAGATTAGACAAAATCATACTTCAGGGAAAGCTGTTAACATTTGTAGAAATACAAAATGTACCACAGATTTCAATCAACCTCTCAAACCTCCTCCGACACCGGGTCAACCCAAGCTGTACAGTGTGAGGAACACAAAGCTGGCATTCAGGCCGGCCATTCACAAGCAGTCTATTACCAAGGCCACCGCACAAAGATGCAGTCGGTGTAAGGAGAAAAAAACCTGGAGCCCTGAGCAATGAAGATATAAGATGATCTAATGAGCTGCCTTCGTTTTTCTCTTACAGGTGTCATGAGAGTCAGCTCATGGACTCTCTGTATGGCTTTAGACCGCTGAGGAATACAGCGGTGCAGGAATGATTCTTAAAACCTGGAAATGAGTTAGCATCTCAACACTTTTGGTTTCCTCGTATAAAAGTCTATGGGTTTTTAGTAAAAAGCCTGAAATAAGGGCTGTGGAAAACACAAGCTTTAGCTAGTATTATATTGTTATCATATGACGTAAAAATATGTCAGTAAACACCACTGGTAATCGTCCCAAGCTTCTATATGCCATAAAAATGGCGGTCGCTATCAAGGGGCTAAATGTCATAGCCAAACATTAGCCGCCTTTAGCTTAGAGGTGGTGATGTTCGCTTTTTAGTTTTGGTGATTGAATTTAAGCTTCGGAAATGAAAATGATAAAAGTGGTGTTCATTTGTAGAGATTACCCTGATGAATACAATGTGTAAGTATCATAAACGTTTGTCTGCAATAAGCCACAATTCAATGGAAAAATCCCTTTGGCTATTATTAATGGATCCAGTGCAATGGTAACTTCTGGGTTGGCCTACAAAAATAAGTTATCAATGCTCAACTCCATAATAGGCCATTTTTGTTACGATCTGTCTGTGTTGTGTTTTTGTCATGTCTGGTTCTGTCTTTGGTTTGTCCCTGTGTTTCCCTTCCCATCTTGTGTGTTTCTGCTGATTGTGTGCACCCGGTGCCCGGTGTTGTCTCCTCCCCTCTCACCTGTGTCTTGTTCAGTTGATTAGTTTGTGTGCATTTAGGCTCTGGTTTTTCTGTTGGTCTTTGTGGGATTATTGATGTTGTTAGAAGGTTTTTGTGCAGAGGGATTTTTTTGTTTTGCCATGCCTGATTTTACTTTGTTGCTCGTTCCGCAATAAAAGTATTTGGATTTGGATATTCTGCATTTGGGTCCTGTGTACCTTGCCCTCCAGCCGTGACAATTTTAGTGCACCATTTCCGCCTAGTGCATGATGAAGTCTGCGTGCACACTAGAGAAATTCAGATTTAAGTAAAAAAAAAAAGTCCATCAGTTCAGTGTAGGAAGGCATCGTTGTCAACATTCAAAGAACTGGAAGACAATAAAAAATAATATTGATTATAGCTATTATAGTAAACTAATCCTGAACAACATGTACTTGTATTAAAAATCAAAGAGTTCCTGTCTGTTATCTTTCAATCAAAAGCTTAACGTTGTATTATTTGTTTTGATTATCTCATTTTCTGAGTTCTAGGTCTTTCTCCATGGAAGTGTATTGCGTTTCAGTTTGCTTGTACACAGTGTTTGCTCAACAGGAAGGAGCAATAGGGTGTTTCTTTATTATAAGAGGTTAGGGTTAAAATAACGAAAACACAGGAAGTTGGAAGTTGGCGTCTAAACCACAATAATGCATCATAATTATTCTTGTTAAATATCTGGTAAGACTGTAGTTTTCCCACAATGGCCAACCTTAACAAGACAGTTAATTGACCTGTTGCGTGACAAACTATGAGGACATTGTTTATGACTGTTTCGGCTCTTACTCACATTTCACTGGTATGGCAGCGGCTAAGACATTCACAATGCGGTTTGTGATAGATATTTCCCTGGTAAATTCGGGCAATGTGCAGTATGTTGTGTGTGAGGAGACACATATATGCTATATCAGCGTTAACGGTTTAATATTGTTACACCTATACCTACACCTAAGGGCATTAGGAACTTGATTGAATGCAAAAAATGTTGGGTTGTTTTTAAAGGTCCCCTATTTTTCATCAATATATTATAGGTCTCAGATATATACAAAAGATTTCTCTGAAGGGTTTGGCTCGAAACACAGAACAGATCATTATAGCATCCCATAATCCCCTCTGTTTCAGCCCTGTTTCAAAAGTGCTGATTCTCTGTCTGGGGGGGGGGGGGGGGGGGGTACCTTGGTTGGTGATTGGCTAATGGTTACACAAGCCAACCAATCGTTATGACATCATAAAGTGGCCAACATCTGATCAGCTCATTTTCCGAAGTTTTTATATAAATGGATCAGGACAAAAAGTGAGCGAATCTTTTTTCCTGAATCTTTCAGAATCTCTTTACACAGAGGGGACACATGTTGATGTATAAAAGACATGAACAAGTGGATTTAATACTTAATGCTCTTTTTGCTACCCAAATAGGTTTAAGGTTCAATACTTACAAACAAATTTTGTATGTGTACACTGCATGCTTTTTTGTAACATTATAATCTTGCTAGTAATTCACTCAAGGGAATACTTTTTTTTAATATCCTGATTACATAATCCCGTTAAATGTAATCCGTTACTCCCCATGCAAGGCTATCACAAAACATTCAAGAGTCTGCTGTTTGTCTGAACATCAGTAACACTTTGTAAAGATGGCAGATCAGTGCTGCTGAGGATATTTTTTTCTTCCTAAACTGGTGAGTAATGCTGATTGACGCGGGGGAGGGGATTGTAGGCTTCCCCATCCGCCACGTTAGGTACTTTAACCTCAACCCTGATGTATTGTTTCATATTAACTGACCAGACTTCCCCACTGAAACAGCTGTAAGTGTGATCTTTTATTATACAGTGATGCAAACTTGTCACCTTTCGGCGAAATTCGCCGTTTTGAATCCAAAATAGGTCGTTTGTGTGATTCATGTAGATCTGCAATAAAAATATTTTTGGGGTATGGGGGGGGGGGTCTGGGACCCGGAGTAATCTGCGGCCGTGAGCTGTTATGTGCCATCATGACACGCATGGTCTTCTTTTTTTATATATTATAATGAAGCGCGAGCTGTGTGCTCGAGTCTTCCTGCCTGTCGGCTCTGCTCATCGATGTAAGGCTCTGCTGCTCCGAGATGATGGTCTAGCTTCAGCAGCTACAGTACCTACGGGTGCGTTCGTTAATATTAACTGTGCGTCCGGGTCCGGAGTCACTGTGGCACCGACTGGACCGCTGGTGAAAAGCTGTTAGAACGGGCCGTTCAGGTGTTCAGAGCAGAGCTCCCCGTTGGAGCGGCAGAGCGTGATGTGAACTGAAAAGTTTTTCTTTGGCAATATTATTTAAGGAATCGTTGAGCTAGCTAACTAGCATACATTGTCACTATCTGCTAACGTTAGCTTTAGCCTTCTATATCTAACAGTTTTTTTCATAGGCTATAAACAGAGGTGGTATAAGTATATATATATATTGTACTTGAGTAAAAGTAGAAGCACTCAGATCTTGTACTAGAATAGAAGTAGAAGTACTCAGATCTTGTACTAGAGTAAAAGTAGAAGTACTCAGGTCTTGTACTAGAGTAAAAGTAGAAGCACACAGATCTTGTACTAGAGTAAGAGTAGAAGTACTCAGATATTGTACTTGAGTAAAAGTAGAAGTACTCAGGTCTTGTACTTGAGTAAAAGTAGAAGTACTCAGGTCTTGTACTTGAGTAAAAGTAGAAGCACACAGATCTTGTACTAGAGTAAAAGTAGAAGTACTCAGATCTTGTACTTGAGTAAAAGTAGAAGCACTCAGGTCTTGTACTTGAGTAAAAGTAATAGTACCAGAGTGTAGGAATACTCTGTTACAGTAAAAGTCCTGCATTCAAAATGTTCCTCAAGTAAAAGTAGAAAAGTATTATCATCAAAATATAGTTAAAGTAGCGACAGTGAAAGTCGTCATTGTGCAGATTGGTCCATTTCAGAATAATATATATGATATGTTTTATAATGATTGATCATGAAAGTGTTCTCAAAGCTGGTAAAAGTGCAGCTAGTTTGAATTACTTTGTATACTACAGGGTAGCTTGTGGATTTGCTCCAGGTGGAACTAAAGTCTGATTTAACACTTGATTATATTTCACTTCATTCATCCACATCTGTAAAGTAACTAAAGGTAGTAAATACATGTAGAGGAGTAGAAGTACACCATGTACCTCTGAACTGTAGTGGAGTAGAAGAACAAAGTAGCAAAACATTGAAATACTTAAATAAAGTACAAGTATCTCAAAATTGTGCCCAAGTATAGTACTTGTTGAGTTTATGAACTTAGTTACTTACATCATGTGGCTATAGAGATAGAAAGACTAAGCCTTGCACAGAGGCATGACAATACATTTTCAAAATGCTCAACAGTGCTGCCAAAATTATAAACTTACTGCTACACAATTAAAATAAATGCTTTTATATATTTCTATTAGATGTGACTCTTTGGCGTTTCTGTTATTATTAACACTGCTGCTTTAGTTGTTCTGACTGCTGAAATCCTCTGTTATTCCTCATTTTAAAGCCGATATTCCGTGGGGTGGGGGAGCCGGGGGCTCGGATCCTTGTCACCTTTTTCATACCTGATGAGTTTGCATCCCTGATTATATGTATTATCATTTGTGGTAATAATTGAACATATATGCAAGATGTTACAGTCCTGCGCTATCATTAAGAGCTTGATAAGATACTACCATGTATTTTGATGTTAGAAAAAGATATAAATAACCATGTTTTTCAAATCTACAGCAACGTATTTACAACATATTTGTGACCTTTTTTGTTACTTTGATTGTTCATCTTCACTTATTTGTAGCATTTCTGATTTCTGGATGGCAACTATTTCATTTCTTTACATGAGGTTTACTCTAAATAGCAACAAAAAACTGTTTTAATAAGCAATGTACATTTTCTCCTCATTATTATGTCAATCTTTGTGCAGAACCAATGGCAGCGATGACAGCAGGAAGTGTGTTTTTGGCCGTCTTTCTGGTGCTATTTCCTGTGGCAGGTAAAGGTCTGCCTTATTTGTATTGTTGTTAAAAAGTTGTTGATTATTTCCCCGCAGAGTGTTAATCCAGCCTGTACATTTTGTGTTTTATTTCAGTTCAACTGTCATCCGGATGTGTTTCCTAGTCAATCAAAGAAACATGTGGCTTTCGGGGCTCATCGGTACGGCTTCGCTGCTCCTTCAAATGCAAGAAAAGTCGAGTTCAGGATGGTCCAGAAAAATGATCTTTAACGGGACACTTGAACCCTTGAGCCTGATGCCAGCTTATTCGTCTCGAATGATGAACCGTAAATGTAGAAAAAATGACTGCACGATGAACCTGACTAACTTAAAAATGACTGATGCATCCACTTACTATTTTGTGTACAACTTTCGAAATGCTTCTGGTGATATGTTGACATGCAAAGGTGTGCCCGGTGTAACGCTCCACTTTTCTGCGTCTCCAGTAAGAATCGTGGTAGACAGGTTCATTAGTGGTCAGTATGTGCCTGTTGCAGATTTGAAAGTGATGAGGGCTCAGAAGATAATGCTGACTTGTGTCCAGACCTGTCCTGTAAATCGAATACATAATTCAAAAATACACCTGGTACAAGAACGGCCTGAAAATCAATGGCAGCAGAGCAAACTCTCTGCATTTGGACGCAATCAGAATTGAAGATACAGGCAGTTACGTCTGCGATGTGATTGGCTACAAAGACTTCTCCTCGGTTGCTGTCAATCTCACAGTCCAGGGATGTCCCAAACACACTGAGGGGTCTCGAGTCCCTGATCCTGGCCCACTCATAACCCCCACCGATACTCCCAAAAGCAGAAGCATGTTTCTGTTCTCTGTAATGTAGTTTGTGTGTGCATTGGATTGGCAACAGTAATCATTGTGGGATTACTAATCAGAGCAAAGAAGAAGAAGAGAAGACAACATGGACTCTAGATACCATGGCTCTGGATATTAATACCATGTTGAGTGATTATGAGACAATGAGACCCTGCCCTTCTGCTGAAACTGTTTATGAGAACTGACACCACAACTCTCTGGGAATTTTTAAAGCAGCCCACCATCAGTGTAATATGTAATATTCCATGTAAAGTGTTTATTTTATTATATCTATATATATATATTTATTAGTTTTGCCTTTTCCTTCATGTGTATTAACTTGACTGGAGAGCATGAGGTAATCTTCAACCTTGAAAAGTGAAACCTGAATTCCTTCTAATTGTCAGAAGGGGGCGACTCCACAAAAGAGTGCAATTGTAAAAGTAAATCATCCTATTTATCACTTAATTTATTACTCATTAAACATTGACATAAAGAGTTTGTGGTCTCAATTGCTATTTTCAACTCTTTTCCAATTATGTTAATTTGGTAACTGATCAACTGTGCCAACCCAAGATGTGATTAAAAAGTATTGAAGCCTCAGTACAAAAGTAGTTTAACTTCTGATATGTAGTTCTTTGGGGGAAAGGGTGTATATTTCATGGTCATTTCATGAAGTGTTATGACTTTGTTGCAAACAAAGAGGAAGAAAAGAATGTAAGCCTTTGTTTTGTAGACAGTTTGTAGCTTTTTGAGAGTCCAGGCATGTCCGTTTTGGGAACAGACTGTCAGAAACCTTTACAAAGCTCTATGTGGTTGCTAAACGCTCTGGTTTTACCAAAATGTCATCACTGTCTTTTGCTCTTTCTGTGTGTTTGTGTCTCTGTACCTGCCAGCAGCTTTGTGTGTGTGTGTGTGTGTGTGTGTGTGTGTGTGTGTGTGTGTGTGTGTGTGTGTGTGTGTGTGTGTGTGTGTGTGTGTGTGTGTGTGTGTCTGTGTCTGTGTCTGTGTCTGTGTGTGTGTGTGTGTGTGTGTGTGTGTGTGTGTGTGTGTGTGTGTGTGTGTGTGTGTGTGTGTGTGTGTGTCTGTGTCTGTGTGTGTGTGTGTGTGTGTGTGTGTGTGTGTGTGTGTGTGTGCGTGTGAGCGTACTCGTAGTTCCAGCTAATGACATAAGTAAGCAGACATGTTCAACAACTTATTGGTGCATGTAAACATTGTACGCTGCAGCAGCCCCATCCCTCCCTCCTTCTGTTCCTCCACGCTTTTATCTCCCCTCTTATCTCCTGCCCTCTAAATCTGCTCCTCCATCGCTCCTCTTCTGTCTCTACTCGCCTCTATCTGTTTACCCGTCTCCCTTCCCCCGGGCTTTCAAAAACCCTTTCCCTCTTCTCTCTCTTTATTATATATTTCCTCTCTTTCTTCCACCTCCACCGGCATTATTTTTCTTTCCCCCCTGCAACTCCATCTGTCTGACGGTCTGCCTGCCTTTCCTTTCCAGCCATTCATCCGCCGTCACTCTGTTGCTTATGTGGTTGTGATGGAGGAGGTAAATAAACAGAGCCAAAGCCAGGGATCCTAAAAGATCTTGACTTTGCATGCATGACGGTAATTAATCACTACCTTGTCTCTGCCTTCCCTGTTTGTTCTGCATATATAAGAAGGAGGATTTATCTGTAATTGTAAGTCAGGTGATCGAGGAGGGAGTGGGGTTAGCGGGGGAGAGGAATTATTAAACATCACTGGTAGTTTGAAGCCACCTGGGGCAGAGCTGCCATCTTTGTTTTGGGCATATGGTGCATTCCAGTTGTCTTCTTGGAAACTCTGGGATAGCTGGCCACATGATATCATCATTCAAAACGAAGTTTCCACATATAAACATTAAGAGAACATTTGATTAAATATCACATTTTCTAGGTCTTCTGTGTGTCACATTAAATCAACTGTACATATGGTACTGGTCAACTTCTATCTGTGGATATGTTGCTACGATGTTGGTCTTAAAAAACAAACAAAATAAAGCGTAGTAGCCTATTGCTAACAAATCGCTAATCCGAAGTGAATGCTAAAGCTGTAAACAAGGCAAACAACTTCCTGTGGGCGGCCATCTTTTTGCTACATGGATGTGTCGTCACTGCCACTTTGACTTAAATGAAACTCAGCATCGCAGCTTTCTGCCAGTCACATGGTTGTGTTTGGTTTATCGGCAGGTATTGACAGTTCTGAATGTCCTGTGTTTGAGAGTAATGGCTATCAAAAGGTGGTGAACAAAAGAGGAAATATCTCACCTATTAGAAACCCCCCACCTAACCCTGGCTTCCTTCCTCCTGCTCCCTTCAACCACCACCTCTCTCCTTTTTCCTCACCCCCTCCCCACCTCCATTACCAATTAGCTCTAAGGCCATAATGGATGTTGTTTGCCATGTTTCCCTGTCAGCGGATTGAATTAGCACCTCTGTGTGTGCGAATGTGTGTGTGTGCGTGAGTGATCATCTTATCGGCTCTTAGTACAGTAATGAAACACAGTTATAAATGGCTGCAATCCTGTTAACAAAACAGCACCTGAGTGTAGCCCGCTAGATAAATCAGAAATGGGCCGTCGCCACGCCGACCCGGCGGCTGTTGCTAAGGCGCGGAATCACCAGGAGACAATTGAATCATTTGCTCACTGTCTGATAAAGCGTCTGTCTTTAACAACCGGATCACTGCTATAAAAAATAACATCATTTGTTATCACTGTGTGTCTGTGTGTCCCCCCCCCCCCCCCCCTTCACATGTTCAGGAGAATTTCTGGTTTTGTAATCAAACTGTTATTACAAAAAAAGGCAGTTTTTTTCTGTGTTGCAACAATTTTGGCGTTTTTTTAACAGCCACGACTTTGCTTCTGGTCTTTACTCATCGCACCATGGTGATATCAGTTGTCATGCATGCATTTTCAAACACACACACACACACACACACACACACACACGCACACACACACACACACACACACACACACACACACACACACACACACACACACAGGCACATTCCTCTGTCTTTGTGCTGGGGGACTATTAAGACTGTGTCTAATGCAGCGACACACTCCAGTGCTCAAACACTTAATTGTGTTAATGTTTGAGTTCACATAATCTTTCAGGGCTGTCATTCTCTCAGATTATTCAGCCCTGTTTTCAATTACTGCACGGTTTGCCACTGTAAACCCTGAATGCATGATATTCCTGTCCCCGTGTCCGTACACACCGTTGTTTGTGAAGCAAACCAGAAAAAACAAAGATTGAGGATGAAGTAGCGTGAATTGTTTCCATGATGCGTTCAGTTATTTTGCTCTAAGGCTGCGTGCATCTCTGTATTTTCAGCCTGCACATACATGTGAGTGCATCTTCATATATTTACACAAGCAGCTCAGGCTTTCAACAGCCAGTCGGTTGAAAAATTGAACAGCTCCTCCTTGAAACTCATTTTGAAACCTGTCTGTAATAGTTTGGGCTACAGTCACCGATCACACCACTTCATCAGTTATTGTGAATATGAGATAGAGTGAACTCTGTTTCGATACACAAACACCCACGTGAAAAAGGCAACGGAGCATGAGTCAACTATACGGGGGTAATAAAAATAAAAAGCACATAGCACAGTCATTGCGTGCTAAACAGAGCCCATTCAAGCAGATCGGTGGGGTGTGTGTGTTGGTGTGTGTTGCAGAGAAAGAGGGACTATGTGCAAATTGTCTTTGTGTTTGTGTGCTCATGTCAGTCATCCTTCAGTCTCGTTGCCGCCTGTCAACTGCTGGAATTTCTTCATCACGCTTTACTTACTGTCACACTAAGTTGCTTGTGTACAGTGAGGATTATGTTTGGATATTCACTTTGTCCTGTGAAAGCTGTGTGTACCTACTTCCATGGAGCTCTAAATATTCTTGTGTATTGTCTTTTGTAACTTCTTAATGATCTGTTAACAGTGAAAGTAAAGATAGCATAGCAGCGATAAAATACGCCCTTGATATAAAACATGTCGTGATAACTTCTGACCTGTAATAACATTGTGGTTTTATGGTTTCCTTCACTTTAAAGGTTGTCATGGTCTGAGTCATTCTACAGAAAAGGTGGAATCTGGGTGATACAAATCTGCTGAAATATATTCCTTCTAAACACATCTAAAACTTGCTAAATAGCAATAACTAACTCTTAACTTGATGAATCCACAACAAGTAGAGCTTAAAGTATTTTTATTATTTTTATACATTATACAAAGCTTATTTACATAGGAATGTCACTGGTGTTACGTGTTACCAGGAACAAAAGTAACACCAGTGACGGTAACACCAGTGACAATTTGGAGAAAACACTACCATTTGAACAAAATGGCTGCAATGTGTCAGACCAAATATGGCTTCAGTCAATATCAAAATCGTTTAACTCTTCTATACAATACATTTTCTCATTCAAATGTTCACCCCTAGGGCTATGAAATGAGTAACACTAATGACAGACTTGAAAGACGCACGTAACATTTGAAGATAAAATGACACCATTAACAAACAAAGTAAGAAGTATCTGACTTTCCTTATGTCTTTGTCCACTGCACTGCCTCAAATGATCTCTTGTTACAGGAAGCACTTCAGAGACAGTACATTACTTCAAAAATAAAAGCGTTTTGTGTAGCAGTAACACCAATGACGTAATTTTGGGTGACTGACATTTATTGGATATTATCAATAATAATTTGCGTTTTTTTTTACCATTTCAGTGTTATATTTAATGCTTGTAATGTTATGTAAATATGAATGAGATTTATTTATTGAAAAAAATATATTTTAAATGAAAATTATAGGCTCCACTTCCATATATGATCAAAGTGACAAGGCAGTTCCTTGAACTTGGCATTTTAAATAAATAGCAATTTATGTATAAAACTTTTTTTTTACACACCATTGCAAAGACAATCTCTATGTATTCAACATATATAATGAATGTGAGTATTAGGTCAACGTCATGTATTTTGGTGTCAAAAGTAAGTGACAGTACTTCCACCTTTTCTGTAGAATGACCCGTCTGCAAAAACAAATGATTTGACAGTTTTTAGGTGATTATCGATGTATGTAATGCTCTGGCTGTGTACGTCTTGAGTGCAACAGGTCAGCCCTTTGTAATCCGGATATGATGCATGTATTACGTACTTCTGTCCTGGGGATAATAGTTAGTCATTGAGGAAGTTATAGTAAGCAATGACAGCAGCCTTGGCTGGACAGACACATTCTTAAATCAAAACTCACAGAAACGTTGACTTTATTTATTAAATGTGGATTAAAGATGTCACTGTTAATCAAACCACACCAACGCAATTTTAAATGACGATACACTTCTTAAATAGGAATACCAAATGGAGAGATATGGAACATTCGAAAACTAAGGAGCCTATGAAAAACTTTAAAGAGGCCCTTTTCTGCTTTTTTATGTTTTCCATTTCCTCTAATGTGTTCTCCCACACACTGCCGGAAATGCCTCGAATAATGATTGCAGGACATATTTTTCTTATTTTTCAGTTCATATTTTAGGGTAGTATGTGGGAGAGAAACTCCCTCTGGAGGGAGCTTTGGGATTTTAGCCTTTGAAGACCATTTACATGCACTAAGACATAAAATGTTGGGCGGCTGTGGCTCAGTGGATAGTGTGCTGGACTTCGAATTAGGGGGTAGCAAGTTCGAGTCTCACTGCAGTCAGCATGTCGTTGTGTGCCTGGGCAAGACACTTCACCTCAAATTGCTCCTGTGGGGATGGTCCGCAGTATTGAGTATGTAAGTTGCTTTGGATAAAAGCGTCTAACAAATGACATGTAATTAAATATAACACAGTACAGGAAAGGCAAACCCCGAAAAGCATCATAGGGCCTCTTTAAAGTCTCTACTACATACTGTATGTTATATGAGTAAACTGCAACTTCTGGTTTCATGTAAATAAATAACAAAGGAGAACCTCATTATGGAAAATAGTTTGATAATAATAAAAGACTTGTGTAATTATCTTGTCGCTGCGGGGAATCATAAGTCATGCCGGCGTCACTGTTGACAGATAATAAAATAATAGGTATGAAAAGAGAGTACAAACCTTTAATCCTGCTGCGACTCATCCCTTAACAAACAGTCATAAGCACAAATGTCTGTTGCGTTTGCATACTATGTGATTAGCTGGAAAATAATTTATTGTATTATAACTGATGAGAAACTCTCTAACTTTCTAGGATCATCATGTCCAACTGCTTCTATCTCTATTTATTTCTCTATACGGTTTCATAAAGAAGGGAAAGATAATCTTGAAGTAGATCATGCTGCTCTGACAGTCTTACAATTAACTGTGTTTGTAGACAGTTAGGCCAAACGCCCTTAAATGGTGCACCTGTCCTTTTATCACCGTTCAAATTAAACACACCACTTATTAGATACTCTAAAGAGGCATTTAATGTAAAAACTCACTCATCATATTCAACCAAATACAAGCTTCTGTCTGTGGTGACTTTGTAGATTTTAAATTGATTTCATCATAAGCGTGTCTTTATCTTGTGTTCAACTACACACACAGAGGTCAAAATGTACGAGCAAATTGAAAAAGAAAATGTCTCATACAACTGGATAAATAGTTCTGTATTGTAACTTTATGTTGATGGATTGGGTTTGTGAGCGGATGTATTTTTCTATAACCAATATGATTAAGTAATAGAGTTATTGCTGAATTTTAAATGTAAGTTTAATAAAGCCCAGTTGTAACTCTATTGCTAGATACTCACCTGATACATTTGACTAATTATTATTTTAATAAAGTCAGATTCACTTTTTATATTATTTATACATAAGCAGGTTTCAGGTCATACAGTCATACACCAAATGAATACACTAGGCAAGGCTAATCTCCTTATTTATCAAACCTTCAATTATTTAAAATAGGCCTCCATAAGGAAATAGGAACATTTGTATTTCTATTTGCAAAGGGACTTAATTAACATTCAGACTAATTGAAATTAATTCGTTTTATCAGCAGTCCCTAAACCTGATAATATAATGTGTACAATAGTTTAAAACATATAGTCAACCGAGTTTAATAACATGAGAAGACAATAAATATGCTGTACTGAATGGAAAAGGCTATCATTCAGTTAAACGTTTAAACAAAATGCAAATGAAGTTCCTCAGTTGGTCAGGAATCCAATTTTCCAGAGAAGGATTTTGGAAGTGTAAAAGCCCGCCGCCTTTTCTGCCCTTTCTGTTTCTGCCTCTTTGACAAACAGGGCTAAACAGCTGTGTTGGGGCTGACCCTTTGTAAACAGGCTGCAGCAGAAGAAGAAGAAGGCCAGGCCGGGGAGACAACTGAGGCTGTTTGCCATCAGGTGTGTGTGTGTGTGTGTGTGTGTGTGTGTGTGTGTGTGTGTGTGTGTGTGTGTGTGTGTGTGTGTGTGTGTGTGTGTGTGTGTGTGTGTGTGTGTGTGTGTGTGTGTGTGTGTGTGTGTGTGTGTGTGTGTGTGTGTGTGTGTGTGTGTGTGTGTGAAGATATCTCCCAACATTTGGACCCTGGAGATAACAACATGCCAGAGAAGGGGAGGCAGGGAGACAGACGGGGATGAGTGTATTTTCTCTGGGACCACCTAAGCCGCCTAATCAAGATATGACTCCCCTGCATGTGTGTGTGTGAGAGAGACAGACCCAGAGAGTGTGTGTGTGTGTGTGTGTGTGTGTGTGTGTGTGTGTGTGTTTGTGTGTGTGGCTGAGATAAAAGGCAGTGAATCAGAGGTTTCCCTCATCCTGATCCCCTGGAGCAGGTGAAGCTGTGTGTGCTGCCGCCTCAGCCCCCATCGCATCACCTCGACCGTGGAAACCTGCAAAGAGTAATGAGCAGTGTGCTGTTGTGTCTATGCCACTCACTATACATGTGTGTGTGTCTATAGGGGCGCGTGATAAACGTTAGCGCTGTGATGTTGCATTAATTGCGTGCAGAGTCTTTGGTTCCCTCTCTGCAGTTAATGAAGACACGACACGTCGCTCATCCCTCTCTGAGTGCCACTGAGGCCTCCGCTGCATTTGAGCCCTGTAATTTGGCTTTTTAAATGAAATAAATGAGTTATCCGGGTGATCCAGAGGATTACGATTATCATTATTTTTCCCTTTAGTGAAAAATGCCACGCTGTGATTGGTTAATGACTTTCTTCTGAGTGGCAGCCGTCCTATGGGGTCGTCCGGAGCGAGGAAAATGGAGAGGGAGTCGTAGGTGTCAATCTGTACGACTAATGAGGTGCAATTATATCACTGACTGTCTGTTGACATGACCCCCAACACACACACACACATTTACTCTTAGAGACCCAATTTTTGGCGGTTGAATGTTTGGATGTTAGCTGAACTAAAGCTCATTACTAAATACTGTATATTATTTTTGTGTCATTTATGCCCGCCTGTTTTTAGGAGTAGAGTTATGTTTATTTTCCATTCTGACCTAGTGATTTAAAGGGGAAGTCCTCTGATTTTACACATCAAAGTCTTTGGGAGTTAACTATGTGAGCTTTAAACTGTCCGGAGCAACACCAAATCTGTGGAGTACCGCTTAAAGTTCATTAGTATTTCCATTTAAAGAGGCCCTTTTATGCATTTTAGGTTTTCCCTTTCCCGTAGTGTATTATATTGGTATTTGCATGTAAATGGTCTGCAAAGGCTAAAATCCCAAACCCTCCCCCTCCCTGCCTCAAACCTCCCATTGGACTCCTTTGTTTACTTCCGTAACAAAGTGACATCACTACATAACACACACTTCTATTGGCCAGTGCTCCAACACATTGTACACGATAGGCTAAGGGGCGGGACATCTCTAAGCGGTTGACCAATCACAACAGAGCCGGCCAGCTAACCAATCAGAGCATACAGGGCTCTGGTTTCAAACAGAGGGTGAAAAGAGGTGCTGCAGCACAGGCAGTATGAGAAAAATAAAGAACTTTTTGAACATTAAAGCATTCAGGAATGTCACAGGAGAGACACTAAATACAAATATGAACCCTGAAAATGAGCAGAATAGGACCCCTTTAACAAAATGAAATAATATAACCTTTAAATCCTATTCATGCAGGTTCATCTTTCTTTGTTTATTTCTTTCTAGAAGTGTTTCATGATGCATGGTCCTTCAACCCATCACCTTGCATCCGTCATTTACATATCTGCATGGATGATAAGTGACAGTTAATAATTGTGCACTAATGGAGACTCTAAGTCTTTACGTCCTATGTAAGATCAGCTCAAGCAGCATTCAAGGCACAGACAAGGTTTTTTCTTTTCTCCTCTCCTGCAGTTTGTAGAAAGCTTTCCACTCGTCCCTTTGTCTGTTGCTCTGAATGCTTCTCCCATTGTCTTGGACTTCTTTCAGATAATCTCATTTAGACTTCCCCTCTTGATTCTCAAGCCTCCTTCTCTCTCCGTCCCTCAGCGGAGCTCCCTGCCTCTCTCCCATGGCTCTGTCTTTCTCTTTCTCCCTCTCTCCCCCTCTAAATGCACACAGTATTGATGTTTTTCTCTCCATCATGGCCCCTGTGATGCTTTCCCTCCTTTCAGTTCTCCCCCTTTGTCTCCCACCTTTTATTTGTCAAAGGTTCTCTGTAGTGTTTTCTCCCCAGGTATACTCTCCCTCCTGCACACAGATGTATAGATATACCAGGGGTTTGACAGAGTTTCTGAAGGCCAAGAACAATACGGATTTTTGTTCTCAAGCTGCTAATGGACAGTATATAAGTCAATGAACAATATTTATAAAAAATAGAATTGTGCACCTGACCCAATAGATGGAAAAAATACGAACAAAGGTTAGGCTGTTAGTTGACTTTATAAAATGCTTCTGTCTTTCCAATACACTCTCATACCTAAATGGCAGAATATGGTTGTGTGACAATGGATCCTAAAATGGCATTTGCCCTTTTAACACTAGAACCGTCAACGGGTACATTTTACCCGCAGCTGTTTACTTGATTGTATGTCACTTTTTTTCAATAAAATATTCAAGTCTCCTTGTCTGTGACTTTTCCTGAAAGTGTGTTATGTAGCACCCTTTGTTGTTAAACATTGTGAATATGAAGTTAGATTGAAAAAATTGCCAATAAATTGGCCATTTATATCCATCAGCGCCAGCGAGTAATATTTACCTTATAGAAAATGCAGTGATTCTCGCGCTATTGATCTCGCCCTTAAACATAAACATGACGTGTTGCTATAGCAACGCCTGTTGTTTACTGCAGTTCCTTATAGAGAGAGAGATAGATAAATAGATAGACAGATAGATAGATAGAGAGAGAGAGAGAGATAGAGAGACACTTTTAGCGATATTTTATACTTCATGCTATCTTCACACATATGTCATATGAAAGCTGAGAGTCCACAGATTCTATTGGTATAAGTGTCATCACTGTGCGATCCAAACTCACTGTTAACCCTGTGTTCTATTATGATAAATAAAAGAACATTGTACCTTGAAAATCAATGCATTCTAATAGCGGGTACATTTTACCCGCTGGCGGTTTTAGGTATACAGCGACTCCTGGCGGTTTTAGTGTTGAGAGTACCAGCGCCAGGTGCATATTGTCAAATTGTTCAGTTTGAAATGCATGGAAAACGGTGTGAATTAAAACTAAACTATGGGGTTAGGTTTAGCGGAAAAAAAGGAACTTTGTTATGATTAAAAAGAGGTTCACGTTTGGGCTAAAATAGGTACATTTGTTACATAATTACATTAAAGGGGCCCAATTACTACTGTGACATGTTTCCATGCTTTATGTTAAAAAAAACTTTTTCACCCTCTGTCTGAAACCAGAGCCCAGTCTGCTCTGATTGGTTAGCTGGCCGGCTCTGTTGTGATTGGTCAATCGTTTAGCGATGACCTGCCTCTTACCCTATCACATACAATGTGTTGGAGCGCTAGCCAATAGAAGCGCAAGTATAACATAGTGATTTCACTATGTTCACGAAGTAAACAAAGGAGTCCAATGGAGGCGTTTCATGCAGGGGGGAGTGTGTCGGAGAAAACATCCCTCTTGAGGGAACACAGGGATTTTAACCTTTAAAGACGATTTGCTTGCACTAGAGGAAATGAGTAAACGTCCACCCAGGACACGTACAGTATGTCTCCTGGGTGAAATTCCTGTGTTTGTTCGTGAAAATGTTTCTCGCGTTCTTGTTCCCAAGATTCGCTCTTTTTCCTGAAACATTATTCATTGTATATCGTCATAGACTTTAGACACTCAACACCAGAAAAGATGAAACTCTTTTACCACATGACCAAAATGGCTTTGTAGATAATCCGGGATGCAGCGCAGGATTAATTTACAGCAAAACACGTACATTGTGACTGTGGCTTCAGGTGTAACCTTCATGCTTCCGGCAACATTTAATATTGAATAAAGATAATTTCAGCTTGATATATTGGCTTACCTGTAGTAAAACACAGACACGACCTTTGCCACCCTTTCTTTTGACCGTAAAAAGCCGCATTAAGGAGAGCAGCGCACCATGTCAGGCTGTATTTTACATTTACAAGCATATCTCCCAACTAGCCAATCTAAAGTGGTGAGGCCAGATGAGTTCGGCTGTATCGTGGCCCATCTAGTCAGCAGTTGTTGGGCTGTATCTGAGCAGAAAGGATATTTAGGGAGAGACGAAGGGAGAGATGAATGATGGGTGGAAGGGAGGACGGATGAGAGAGGGAGAGATGTAAAAAGAGAAGGATCATGTACAAGAGAGGCCTTAAAGAGCGGAGAGGTTGGTTTCAGCATGTTTAAGAGCTTTGGCTACCGCTACTGCGACTGTGGTTTCTAGAGGATCGATGTGTGTGTGTGTGTGTGTGTGTGTGTGTGTGTGTGTGTGTGTGTGTGTGTGTGTGTGTGTGTGTGTGTGTGATAGGGGAGGTGAAAAGGATCCGGGTTATTTTCTTGTCATTTGATAGACAGCTTAACACCGGCTTGTAAAAACAGCAGAGCAAAATGTTCCACGTGCCAAAGGACAGGAGGAGGTCACACACACATGTACGCATACACACACTCACGCACAATAAAAGTGAAGTGCGGAGTCTTATTTATTAGGGATCCCGTAGTGTGGGTGAACAGTCACTGGGTGGTAGGGCAGCTTGGGCTAAAACCAGATGATGTTTTCTTAACATTTCCCCTGATTGCCTCCAACATCTCCCATCTGTAATCAGATTTTCAACATGTATCCGTAGGGGAAGCCTGTTAAGACCCTCCTGCTGGTGACCACACAGCCAGGCTATTGCAACAAATGAGATTAAGAGCAATATTTCAGGTTGGATTGTACGGTTTCCACAACTCATGACAAGAAAAATCTTGTTTGCACAATTGCAGATGGCGCTCGGATTCGATGATGAAATTCCCAGCAGAGCCCAGCTTCTGTAATATGGGACAGTAATTTATATCTCGTAGTGTGGGTCATCAGCTACTCACCTAGTCCCCTCTTGCCTTTCACCTTCCACATCATCCAGTGAGGTAATACTGCTGCCAACATTGCACAAACTTTCCGATTCATTTCACCCGACCTCTCCGTGTCCTCATTCCCATTCCAATCTTATCGGGAAAATCTTGAACGAGAGTTACAACATTATCTGCATTTCATCAGGTGATTGAGCAACTGATGCTTGATGGACACAGCCGGTTGGTGGATGACATTTTGTTATTCTAGGAGAAAAAGTAGAGGCTTTCAAATTATGAACTAAGTTGAAAGCATGTTAAGTGAAAAATGTGTCAGTTTGAATGCAGGTATCGACATCGTTACTCATATAGAAGCACACAATAAAATACAAAGTGATGTTTTCAAAGAAGATATTGAATGATTGCGGTTGACCTTCAATAAATCAGATCTGGACGCAGACGCTATGAAGATAAAGATGGAAGAACATCCAGAGTTTTTCATTTTAGGGAAATGCCATCATGTAATATACCTTATGACCATTTTTGAGAAAAGGTCTGATGGTTGGTCATTTATAAAATGTATTAAATATCTGAGCAAACATCGGATTAATTGCCAATTTGGTTCACAACTATGTTACCGAAAACAAGTCATACTATAGTGTTCCCGGCCACCAACTCTGTTTCCAGATCTCTTTTTACATCCATGGGTTCCAACACACTGCCTCTTGAACATCTGTCCGTGTCGATGAAGAGGCGGAGGGGGGGTTGTTGTCCAGGTTGGTGCTCACACACAGGACACTCCTTTGGCCCAGCAGAGCCCCAACGTGCCCAATGGTGGTGACTCACAGGAAGAGAAGGGATCATCTCAAGCAATAATCACAACCATAGTGTGACGAGGCCTCTTCTCACTGACAGAGCAGCCAATCTGTCCGCTGCCTCCCTCCTTCCTCCCTTCCTCCAGCCATACCTCACTTACCGTGTCATAGCTCCGAGCTGCCACTCAAAGCTGCAGTTATTGCAGCAGCGGAGGTTACAGGACGAGCTGGCTCAGCTGGGATTAAAGTCTCAGTTGCATTTGTTGAAACAGACTTTAAAGCAATACAGTGGGTAAATCTGGAACAAAGGCTGCCTGTGCTGCAACACACTGGATAGGCCCGATGAAATTTAGCTCATGAATTGAAACATATGCATTATGCATAATGAACAGAGGCAAGGGAGAGAGAGACAGCGAGGAGACATCTTGTCATCACTGAAGGAGAGCGATGGAAAGATGGACAAAGGAGATGTCCCAAGGGACTGTGCACTCATTCTGCATGGCTGCCTATCCGTCACCATGGAAACTGTGTGTGTGGTTATGAGTGTGTGTGCACTGGCGACCAACAGTGAGCTGGAGGGTGTGTGTGTGTGTGTGTGTGTGTGTGTGTGTGTGTGTTCTGAGGAGGGGGAATAATGTTTAGGAGGCCTCCAACTGTGTTAGCAAGAATACCTTCGAAACTCACTATGATCACATTCCACGCCATGAAGGTGTGTGTGTGTGTGTGTGTGTGTGTGTGTGTGTGTGTGTGTGTGTGTGTGTGTGTGTGTGTGTGTTGCAGACAGAGAGAGTCTTTGGGCCGAAAGATCTTATCATTTA